>NC_085861.1:55613362-55618362 GCF_034702125.1 Engraulis encrasicolus | reverse complement strand
TCTCTCTCATTCTCCCTCATTCATTCTCCCTCATTCATTCTCTCTCTCTCTCTCTCTCTCTCTCTCTCTCTCTCTCTCTCTCTCTCTCTCTTTTCTCTCTCTCTCTTTTCCTCTCACTCTCTCCTTCTGTTTTATCTCTTTTCCCCCCTCCTCCCTACCTGTCTATTTATCGCCTTCCTCGCTGGAGCGAGAGCGAGAGGCACGGTAATGGAGAGGGATAGGCTCTGGGGACCCTTTATTTTCCCCAGTGGAATCGCAATCTGGGCCGTGCCGTATCTGTAGTGTATGTATGCCTGGAATACCGAGAAAGAAAGGCTGATGCCCTGCTGAATCGCAGGCATATGCACTGATGGTGTTGTGCTAAAACGGACCCAACACGTTGTGCGATCAAGTCAAGTCAAGTCAAGTCAAGTTGGTTTTATTGTCAATTTCTTTACATGCACTGGTCATACAAAACATTTTGAAATTACGTTTCTTGCTTTCCCATGCAGACATAGACTAATCTAGGTAAGGACATAGACAGTATAGACATAGACAGTACTCATACATGGACATAAGACAGTATGGACATAGACAGTGCTCATACTCAATGCTCATGAAGTTATTACTTTTTAACCCATTGTGTCCTGGAGACACATATACGCTGCATTCAGGTTCTTGAGATTTGAGCTGTTTTATTAAATATGCGGGTAAGTTAGAGCTGAATGAACACATTCTAAGGCAAAACGAGGGTCCTAGCTTGTAAATGCAACTCATTTCATGTTTGTATGTGCTTCGGAGGCTGAGATATTTAGGACTTAATTTTAGGTAGAGGGTACCCTTTCCCAAAAAGGGCTTAGGACAAAATGGGTTAAGGCAGGTTTTTTGTTTAGTTAGATCCATAAAGGATTCAGGACCATACAAAAAAAAACAATATTCAACTGTGGAATGATATCATGGGGACCTTAAAATCACTGCGAGAAAAAAGAGACACATTTTGGGACACTGAGCAGACTAGCAGTGAATGGGGGTGATTAGATAAGGTGCCGAAATCAGGATGATGAGGATGCTGTCTCTGCTTCAAGACTAAATTGCAGGTCCTCACTGTCAATCAGGTCCTCACAAATGGCTGTAATCAGCATCATCATGTAGGCTGCTGCCAGAATATCTGTAAATTACTAGAGATGCTCATCTGGTGGTTTGAAAACTATTGGGACTACTCATCTAAGTTCTACTGAAGGCTTGTATTCCACCCACATACTATACCGTGCCTAAAGTAGCCTACTTCAAGTGCTTGTCCTTGGCTGTGGATGAAACAATAAGGCACAATAAGACAACATTTACTGTGCATCTCCAACGTCTACACAGTTCTTCACAGTGCTACAGAATGTGTGATGTAATCATTACAAAAAAGTTGACCGCACACTTGCTTGACTTTTCGCTCTTTGAGTCAGTGCGTTTCGCCTCTGTGCCTCATCAGGTTCGCTCTTTTTTCTCTTTCCAAGTATTCAATACTCCTGTGTTTACCTGCACCTAGAAGCATGTGCATGGATCTTTGAACTTTGGGATGTAAACATGTGATGTAACCATGTTTTTGTGTGTTTCTTTTCCCCCCTCCAGGTCTCCTTTTTCCTGTTCATCATCTTCGTGGTGTACACCATGCTGCCCTTCTCCATGCGAGATGCCATCATCGCCAGCGTGCTCACCGCCTCCTCTCACACCATCGTGCTCAGCCTCTGCCTCTCTAGCGGCAGCGAGAGACTGGATCCTCTGCTGTGGCAGGTCAGTCTGCAGGAAACACACACACACATACACACACACACACACACACACACACACACACACACACACACACACACACACACACACACACACACACACACACACACACACACACACACACACACACACACACCACATGTATGCATGCACATACAGAGGCACACGCACACACACACACACACACACACACACACACACACACACACACACACACACACACACACACACACACACACACACACACACACACACACACATGCATAAGCAGACACATTCATACACACACACACAAACACATGCATTGTACACACACACACATACACACACAAGCACATTCATTCTCTCTCACACACACACACACACACACACACACACACACACACACACACACACACACACACACACACACACACACACACACACACACACACACACACACACACACACACGCGCGTGCTGGAACACACACACACACACACACACACATACACATGTATACACACACACACAACTCATATTAGGCTTGTGAAGTGTTTGGTGGTATTCTAATTCACTATGGTACTCACCATGAACCCGTTCGTATACAGTACACACGTGATGGGCTTGAGGGGGTCCTCTGCAATGCATTATTGTCTTATTCATGCATGTGTATCTGTCTCTCGTTCTCGTTCTCGTTCTCTCTCTCTCTCTCTCTCTCTCTCTCTCTCTCTCTCTCTCTCTCTCTCTCTCTCTCTCTCTCTCTCTCTCTCTCTCTTTTTTTTTGGGGGGGGGAGGGGGCTCTTTTTCCAGATGTTTTTCTTGTATTGAGAGTGTGAAGGAGAGGAAGGGAAAATATTGTATGTTATGAACTGGTGGTGAAGTCCAATAAATGAGTTTTAAATCTCTCTCTCTCTCTCTCTCTCTCTCTCTCTCTCTCCCTCGGTGTATTCTCTTCCCCACTATGTGCCATGTTACATCAATGTAGTGAGTGCATGAGGTGTACAGCAGATCAGGTGGCATCTCTTCCCGGCCTCTGTGATCTATAAACCTGCAGTTCTGGGCAGAGAGTATTGTCTTGAGATGACAGGACATTTAAGTGAGAGTCCTGTGTGTGTGTGTGTGTGTGTGACTGTGGGCACGTGTGTGTGTGTGTGTGTGTGTGTGTGTGACTGTGGGCACGTGTGTGTGTGTGTGTGTGTGTGTGTGTGTGTGTGTGTGTGTGTGTGTGTGTGTGTGTGTGTGTGTGTGTGTGTGTGTGTGTGTGTGTGTGTGAGAGAGAGAGACTGTGCGCACGTGTGTGTGTGTGTGTGTGTGTGTGTGTGTGTGTGTGTGTGTGTGTGTGTGTGTGTGTGTGTGTGTGTGTGTGTGTGTGTGTGTGTGTGTGTGTGCGCGTGTGTGCGTGTGTGCGTGCATGGGCCATGTTTGTGTGTTTTTGCGTGATTGTGTTTGTGCATTCTTGTCTTCAGTCACTATGCTTTCTATCCAAATTTTACAATAGGACTTGATGACCATTTCTTCATGGGTTGTTGTTGACACTGAAACGAAATGGAAACTCTGTGACAGAAAAACAACCTCTTGTTAGTATTGTGGACCCGTAACCATCATTAATTTTATGGCAATCCTCGGGGAGAATGGGAGCTAAAATATTCACAATTTGATGTCAAGTCCTTTTATTCACACAAATTGGGCAACCTTTTGTATTCATCAAATTATAAAATGGAAGTTCATATTTGTATAATTGATTGCCTAGCTGGGTGAATGGCAGACTATTGTACGGAGCCCCACTCGTGCCATGGAGAAAAAAACAGGAAAAAAAAGAAACGTAAAAAAATGCAGAACTGATTGCAAGATGTTTTTTTCCTCCATGGCACGAGCTTGGTATCAGCTGAAAGCACACAAAAGGTTTTTTTTTGTCACGTTCACATTTTATAGTCACATTCAAACACTGATGACAATTATACGCAACACTATGCAATTACATCATTAAAAAAATACACAATTGGAGGAGAAAACGTTTTAATGTCAAGTCAATGTCTACAAGCGAGAGAAAATCCATCCCACACCCGCCACACATGTTAGATTGATTGTTCTAAGAGCACGCATCTACCGGAGTCAATGTCAGTATGCTCAGCCAATGAAAAGGTTTTCTTTTTCTTTTTGATTCCCATTCTGAGAACATGTAGACTGTGACCTCTACTACAGAGACATGTGGAGGAACTAGGCAGGTTATTCAGGCATACATTATGAATGAGACACTCTATCCATGACCTCACACCCCATACTGGGAGAGAAGATAGGAGGTATGGAAGGCAGGGTCTTTGCAATTTTCTAAATACAGGTCAACAGAAGGTTGACCAAACCATCACTTACAGGTCATGTGCAGGGCGCGCGTGTGTGTGTGTGTGTGTGTGTGTGTGTGTGTGTGTGTGTGTGTGTGTGTGTGTGTGTGTGTGTGTGTGTGTGTGTGTGTGTGTGTGTGTGTGTGTGTGTGTGTGTGTGTGTGTATACCTGCGTGCGTGCGTGCATGCATGCGTGCGTGCGTGTCTGTGTGCGTGCGAGCGTGGGTGGGTGGTTGGTTGCGTGTGTGCGTGCGTGTGTGACAGAGATCCTGTTCTCCATTTTCATCCATCTATGAGCATATCCTGTTAGCATATCCATATCCTGCAATAAACAGAAGTAAAAAGGCAGGGGAAAAGAATCAGCACTTCCTCCTAATGCCTTTAGATCTATTTATCTTGCAACCATACCAGGACGAGCATGTCTAATCGTACTTTGAAAAGTCACGTGGCTGCTAATCAATGTTATCACTCTTGTGTTGTATGAAGTTAACAAAGATGCCACAATTGGCTTATCGGATACATGGTATCGTGTGAAGCACATTAGCAGAAACCTGAGCCGAAAGTGATATGAGATGTGAGCCCGATGGGAGAAGACCTTTCTGTGCTATGGTCCTTTCTGTCCTCTTACTTCTGTGCTGTGACTAGATTCTGGTCCAATACTGTTTCCATGCACCCTCCAATAGTCCCATATCATACATTTGAGTGGCCAGAGTTTGCATTTTTACAGCATTTGTACAGTAAAAACTAAGCGTTCCCAGAATAACCTTCTGTTTGTCACTGTGTTAGGAACCCTAGTTCGCTGAGGAGCCTAATAGTCCCCCAAAGAACCAATTTGTGAAAGACCACTGAGGTTTTCTTGAAGAACACACTGTGACAGTTTTTACAGCTTAGTCTATAGGCTACTTGTAGAGAGCAAGAGAG
>NC_085861.1:55605862-55608362 GCF_034702125.1 Engraulis encrasicolus | reverse complement strand
TTGTTATTTCACATGCACTTGATATCAACAATATATCGGTCACGGACGTCGGCCTCTCCGACCACCACTGTGTGTTTTTTGATTTTGACATTTCAACACAAATTAGCACACCCAACAATGTCATTCACAGACGACGCATTAATGCCTCTGCTGAGCTTAAGATTTCAGACCTCATCAAATCAGGTGACCTACTAAATGGTCACTGCACACCTGATGAAATGGTTGATAGCTTCAACAACAACTTAAGAGGAATTCTAGATAACATAGCTCCAATTAGAACGACGACAAGAACCAGAGCTAGGTATTCACCTTGGATGAATGACTCACTTAGAGCCTTAAAAAGAAAATGCAGAGTAACCGAGCGTCTTTGGAGGAAAACTAAATTAGAAGTCCACAGACAATCCCTTAGGGATGAGATCTCCTCCTACAATAATGCGGTACGCTCAGAGAGAAAAGCATATTTTTCCAAAATCATAACAGACAACCAGCATAATGCGAAAGTTCTTTTTTCCACTATTGACCACCTGCTTAATCCAACACATAGCAATAACAACCTAAATGCAGCATCACATGCCAAGTGCGAGGAATTTGCTAGATTTTTTAATAAAAAGATTGCCGACATTAGAGAAGGCATCCAAGGTGGAAACGCAGCAACCTCTGTCGCCCACTCAGGCGATACACCGAGGGGAGGGTTAAACCCCCCTAGGAGACCTGAGAGCTTCCAAAAGTTTTGTCCAATTTCAGAGGACGACCTCTGTAAAATAGTCAGGGAAAGTAAGCAGTCTACCTGCAGCCTTGACGCGATCCCCACATATCTGCTAAAAAACGTACTTGGTTGCTTAGCAGCACCTTTACTGCAAATTGTTAACACCTCTATGCTTACAGGCATTTTTCCAAGCTCATTCAAAACAGCCATGGTAAAGCCACTCCTAAAAAAGACAAATTTAGATCAGAATTCTTTAAACAACTACAGACCTATATCAAACCTCCCCTTTATAAGCAAGGTACTAGAAAAAGTTGTATTTAAACAGCTTAATCAACATCTGGCTGGGAATGATATCTTGGAAAAATTCCAATCAGGCTTTAGAGCCAACCATAGCACCGAAACAGCACTAACCAAAATAATAAGTGATCTTAGGCTCAACACTGCCGCAAACAAAGTTTCAGCACTTATCCTCCTCGACCTCAGTGCCGCCTTTGACACGATAGACCACAACATACTAATTGACCACCTTGAATCTTGGGTAGGCTTGTCCGGTCACGTCTTAGAGTGGTTCAAAACATATATTACAGGAAGACAGTTTTTTGTCACCATCGGAGAATACGTCTCCAACAAGTATGATGTGCCTTTTGGAGTTGCTCAGGGTAGTTGCTTGGGCCCTCTCCTCTTCTCTCTCTATATGTTGCCCCTGGGCTCCATCATCAGAGAGCACAATGTTGATTTTCATAGCTATGCCGATGACACTCAACTGTATATCTCTGTCGAGCCTAGCCAAACCACTGCCATTCATGCCTTGACTAAATGCATGTCTGCCATTACAGATTGGATGAACAGTAACTTCCTAAAATTAAATGAAGATAAAACTGAAGTGTTGCTCATTGGGCCTAAGAAAAAACGTGCAAAACTCCACTCAAGCCTAGGTGACCTAAGCATACACATTAAAGATAAGGTTACTAGCCTAGGTGTGGTCATAGACTCGGATTTGAGCTTTGAGCCTCACATCAACAAGATAACAAAATCTGCTTTTTTCCATCTTAGAAATGTCAACAAAGTGCGCGGCTTGGCCCCCCGACAAGACGCTGAGAAACTTATTCATGCCTTTGTCACCAGTAGGATAGACTACTGCAATGCTCTTTTCTCCGGTCTCCCAAAAAAAATTAATTGACAAATTGCAACTCATTCAAAATTCTGCGGCAAGAATCCTAACAAGAACCAGAATGAGAGAGCACATCTCTCCTGTCTTGGCAGACCTGCACTGGTTACCTGTCTCATACAGAATCGACTTTAAGATTCTGCTCACAGTATTTAAAGCATTAAATGGACTTGCCCCTAGCTATATCTCAGACATGCTCTCTTTTTATGCCCCTGCTCGAGCTCTCAGGTCCACTGATGCCAAGCTGCTAAGGACCCCCACCCCCCCGCAGAAGAAGATCGGCGACGCCGCGTTTGCCTGCTATGCGCCCAAGAGATGGAACGCCCTCCCCATCGAGATCCGATCAGCCACCTCCGTCGACTCCTTTAAGAAGTAGCTGAAGACCCACCTCTTCATCCTTGCCAACTCCTAGCTGCCAAGGCGTCATAGTGTCCCAGCCGCCGCAGCGCCCTTACTACTCGCAATCCAGCCCTGGCAGGGGGCTCCCCTAGGTGGCCGCTGGTCTCTGCCTGAGGTTTCTTCCTGACTACAGGGGGTCTTTTTTCTCAGACCTCACTGAGCTTTTTTTCCCCCTCACAAACTATGAATCAAGCGAAAGGGAGTTTTTTCCTCACCCCTGATGCCAC
>NC_085861.1:55583362-55603362 GCF_034702125.1 Engraulis encrasicolus | reverse complement strand
ACTACTACTACTTCTGTCCTCTACTACTACTACTGAGAGAAGGATGTTAAAACAATTGGCATAATACCGGTAATTCTGTATTCATGAAAATGTCAGAGGACATGGTTACAGATGAAATGGTAACAGATATTTTTTTTAATAAATCCACCATTACCTAAATAGGAAATTAAGGATGTATTCTGTGGGGATATTTGCCATCCCTGCGCAGCAGCTTTGCGTTTTACTTAGGTAACACAGTGAACAACTTCACTGACTGCTAGCTTAGCATAAGAGAGACACTCGGACAACATCTTCTCCGTTGGCTGGCATTCTTCATTCTGCTTGCAACTGACAGCCGTTTATTCAAACACACATATAAAGCATGGCAGTGGTGCGCGTGCACACCTGCATTGGCACTGACGTCATTACATCACACACATTGATTGGATGCTGATTAACATGGCTTTGCCCATATAACAAAATATGCTTAACATATTCGTTAATTCTCTTTTTTGCTTTTATTTCAGGGTGACGGTTGTCACAAAAACCTTCAAAAAAATTTCAGTGAAGGCTAGACTATAATTTTGGGTCACAATGAATGCTAATGTCGTATGATGTTTCATACTATTCATGTAGAACAAGCTACCCCCTTTCATCACTGTCAGATTGGTGTCATTGGTGCGACCGTCAGAGGGGTGTTACGTTTTTGACGTTTGAAAGGAATATGCTTGCAATATGTCTCTTCAATGCTGTTGAATTATTAAACCTCTGGTTGTGTTACGGTCAAAAATGACCGTTTTGAAACTTCATTCTTAAATAACTTCTCTATTTTTCATCATACACAAATGACACTTCATGATATCCTCCAGCTAACCTATTCAAATGGTCAAAATGAAATATAATGAAATTCCTAAAGAATTGTGGAAGATACAACAACTGGTTACATTCATGGTTTTTCGGTCATCTCCCTAAGTTATATTAGTTATATTTAGTGTTGCACCGATACCATTTTTTAGCCCCGATACCGATACCCGATACCCGACAGTGCATTATCGGCCGATACCGATACCATACCGATAGTACTCTGTTTGAAATTTATATACAGTATATATATGAAAAGTTATATAGGCTACTACTTGGATGTAACATCATTGCTATTATGGCTTTGTCAGGCTGCTGCCTACTCCAGTAGAACTTTTTATACTTTTTAAATACCTATGATACAGTGCCCTCCATAATTATTGGCACCCCTGGTTGAGATGTGTTAAAAGCCTTAAAATAAATTCAGTGTTTATTGCAGAAGAATACTGTCACACTGAAAATTGTAGGAAAATGTAGCCTTCAACTCAAATGAATTGTAAGAAAATAAAAAAATCCCTGACTGAAAAATAATTATTTTTCATTAAATCACCTGTTCCACAATTATTGGCACCCTTAACAATTCCCAGGAAATAAATATAATTGAAGCATTTCTGTCATTTCTACAGTAGTTTACAAAGTTTACCAGAGTATGTAGGAACATTTAATTAGTAATTCATCACTTCCTGTTTCCCTGGGGTATAAATATGACGTGACACCGAGGCCATTTCTCTTATCCACTCTTAAACATGGGAAAGACAAAGGAACACAGCATACAAGTGAGGCAGATGTGCGTCGACCTTCACAGGTCAGGCAGAGGCAACAAGAAGATTGCCACTCAACTGCAGCTGCCCATATCCACTGTGAGATGAATAATTAAGAAGTTCAAAACACTGGAACAGTGGTAAACAAGCCTGGACGAGGACCCAAGTTTCTTTTGCCACCACGCACAGTGAGGAGTACGGAGGCCCAGAGGTGACACGGAGGGACTTTTTTGGGGTGGGAAATGTGTGCACTGGAGACTAACACCTTTGCGAGATAACGCAAATCTTTTGCGAGATATCGCAAACCATTTGCAAGATAACGCAAATATTTTGCGTGATAACGCAAATATTTTTGCGAGATAACGCAAATTAAAACTTACATCTGCGGGTTCACCACTTTGATTTGCAGCACACTTTTTGGTCACCGGGGGGCAGTCTGAACCAACACGTGTAAGGCTTTGAAACGCCACAGTTGTAGGGGTAGGCTATTCAATTCAACCACCACTGTTGTTGGATAACAGCGAGAGGGATGCTGACAGTCAAAAACATGAGACTACTACCGCTGGAAGGACGTGCAAGGATACCGTTATTTTATCCATTGTTTTATGTTAAATAAACAGATTTTGAGAGACACCGTAGCACCTTGCTTTGCGAACGGACAGAAAGGGAAATATAGGATTTGTTGGACGACACGTGTCTGCAATGCAGAAGCTTTGTATGACAGACTTAAGGAAGGCAGGCGGGACAACTGCTTAGGCTACTCTACGGTCATTTTCAAAGATGATGAGAAGTTTATGAAAATCATTTTGTCATATCAAGACCCACATGTGAACTATGTAGGCCTAATTTTAACATAGGCCTCGACGTTGAGGCAGCACGCTGTATTCTTTCTTTCTTTTTCTTGAAACTTTCAACGCAATGTGTTTTTTGTTGCGGTTCTCCCCTTTTAATTTATAATTGGCTAAATCAAGTAGGCTATCACTGCTTAGCCATGCAGAGAGCTTAGACTTGTAACAACTCCGACATTTGGAACCATCCAAAGTGGGCATTGGTTAATAGTTTTCTCGGTCAGACTTGGATTAATGTTTCTTAACGCATGACATGATGGCAGATCACGGAACTTCACGAATAGAAAGCGACATATGTCCTTCCTGTGGTAGAAAATTCCTCCTGTTATACATGACATCGGGTCTTGGGTAAATGGAGGAAATCAAATAGTTATTTGCTTTTAACTGTGAACCAGTGGGTTTTAGCGAACACAAATTACTTTTGGATGTAACTCGTACCGCCACGTGCCCCATGGTGCCATGGTTTCCGACCCTGTAGCACTGAGATATCGCTGAAATCTAACGTAGAGCTCACAGAGATGACTAACAACTTTCAAAAATTCACGGAGAAGTGTCAAGTTTGGCAGAAGGGCGATAGCGCACTGGCATTGATGATCTGGCTTTGTTGTAAGCAGTCCAAAATCATAGCGTAACGGGCGTAAAGGGCCGTAGCCTAACGCAACCTTGCGCAAACTAAAACACTGACAGGACAGTTTTTCCGAGGTGTGGCGGGACACAACACACACACACACACACACACACACACACACACACACACACACACACACACACACACACACACACACACACACACACACACACACACACACACACACACACACACACACACCAATTTTGAAAGAAAGAATACAGCGTGCTGCCTCAGCTGCCAATGTTAAAATTAGCCTACGTAATTCACATGTGGGTCTTGATATGACAAAATGATCGTCATATGCTTCATAATCTTTGAAAATAACCGTTCAGTTCAGCGCCGTTCATCGAGGGAAAATGCCAAGGCACACCACCAATGAAAATGTTAACTGAAAATACAACCATATTGCCTAGGCCTATAAAGGTAGGCCTACAGCCATTTAATTTCCCATGGCACACCATATGATTTCTGACGGCACACTAGTGTCTTGTAGTGTAGGTGAACATAATGCGATGTGTACCTTTAAGCCGCATCATTAAGTCTGTCGTGCGTTAGTGCGCCATGTGATCAGTAGGCACCAATTGGCAAAACTTGGCACGCTTTTAAAAGGTTGGCACAATCTGCTCGGAGTCGGAGGGAACCGTCAGATTGTTTGTGTGCTTGTGGCAACTATGCCTTTGGTTTGTGTGTGTGGTGCCGCTGGGGACTCGAGCCCGTGTAGAGCCTCGCTTCACGAGAGAGGGACAATTTCGTGGAGTTTGGTCTATGGCGGGGGTGCGACTGTAAGCGCGGCCACATTGGTTCACTAGGCCAACTTCGTACTTGGCGTTATAGGAACCAGGCTTTTTGCGCTGCGTCCTTTGCCCGGCGACTTCGAGACAGTCGGTCGCTGTCCGTGGTACCTGTGGATCCACCTGTTGGTCTGTCTGCGGGCTGCTGTTTATATTGGAGAGTGACTGTGTGTGTGTGTGCGTGCGCGAGTGTGTGACGTTTCCCCCTTTGCTTTCAGTTCTTATTTTGTGTGATGTAGGAGAAAGTGAGAGTTATCTGTTTGTTGTTTTGTTTATTTGTATCTTTCTTTTGTTTATTTTTGGTTCACCTCACACCACTTGGGCCGCTCAGCGTGCGGGTTACCCCTAAATAGATCTCGTTTGCTGCGCGTAAAAGTGCGCTTACAGTCGCACCCCCGCCATAGACCAAACTCCACGAAATTGTCCCTCTCTCGTGAAGCGAGGCTTTACATGGGCTCGACTCCCCAGCGGCACCACACACACAAACCAAAGGCATAGTTGCCACAAGCACACAAACAATCTGACGGTTCCCTCCGACTCCGAGCAGATTGTGCCAAACTTTTAAAAGCGTAACGGCTTAACTGTTACTGAACGGTTATTTTCAAAGATTATGAAGCATATGACGATCATTTTGTCATATCAAGACCCACATGTGAATTATGTAGGCTAATTTTAACATTGTCAGCTGAGGCAGCACGCTGTATTCTTTCTTTCAAAGAAAAGTATTTCAATTCTTTCAAAATTGGTGTGTGTGTGTGTGTGTGTGTGTGTGTGTGTGTGTGTGTGTGTGTGTGTGTGTGTGTGTGTGTGTGTGTGTGTGTGTGTTGTGTTCCGCTACACCTCGGAAAAACTCTGTGTTTTAGTTTGCGCAAGGTTGCGTTAAGCTACGGCCCTTTACGCCCGTTACGCTATGATTTTGGACTGCTTACAACAAAGCCAGATCATCAATGCCAGTGCGCTATCGCCCTTCTGCCAAACTTGACACTTCTCCGTGAATTTCTGAAAGTTGTTATTCATCTCTGTGAGCTCTGCGTTAGATTTCTGCGATATCTCTCAGTGCTACAGGGTCGGAAACCATGGCACCATGGGGCGTGGAGGTACGAGTTACATCCAAAAGTAATTTGTGATCGCTAAAAGCCATCACTGTAAAACTGGTTCACAATTAAAAGCAAATAACTATTTGATTTCCTCCATTTACCTAAGACCCGATGTCATGTATAACAGGAGGAATTTTCTACCACAGGAAGGACATATGTCGCTTTCTATTCGTGAAGTTCCGTAATCTGCCATCATGTCATGCGTTAAGAAACATTAATCCAAGTCTGACCGAGAAATCTATTAACCAATGCCCACTTTGGATAGTTCCAAATGTCGGAGTTGTTACAAGTCTAAGCTCTCTGCATGGCTAAGCAGTGATAGCCTACTTGATTTAGCCAATTATAAATTAAAAGGGGAGAATCGCAACAAACAACACATTGCGTTGAAAGTTTCAAGAAAAAGAAAGAAAGAATACAGCGTGCTGCCTCAACGTCGAGGCCTAGGCTATGTTAAAATTAGGCCTACATAATTCACATGTGGGTCTTGATATGACAAAATGATTTTCATAAACTTCTCATCATCTTTGAAAATGACCGTAGAGTAGCCTAAGCAGTTGTCCCGCCTGCCTTCCTTAAGTCTGTCATACAAAGCTTCTGCATTGCAGACACATGTCGTCCAACAAATCCTATATTTCCCCTTCTGTCCGTTCGCAAAGCAAGGTGCTACGGCGTCTCTCAAAATCTGTTGTTTATTTAACATAAAACAATGGATATAATAACGGTATCCTTGCACGTCCTTCCAGCGGTAGTAGTCTCATGTTTTTGACTGTCAGCATCCCTCTCGCTGTTGTCCAACAACAGTGGTGGTTGAATTGAATAGCCTACCCCTACAACTGTGGCGTTTCAAAGCCTTACACGTGTTGGTTCAGACTGCCCCCCGGTGACCAAAAAGTGTGCTGCAAATCAAAGTGGTGAACCCGCAGATGTAAGTTTTAATTTGCGTTATCTCGCAAAAATATTTGCGTTATCACGCAAAATATTTGCGTTATCTTGCAAATGGTTTGCGATATCTCGCAAAAGATTTGCGTTATCTCGCAAAATATTTGCGTTATCTCGCAAAGGTGTTAGTCTCCAGTGCACACATTTCCCACCCCAAAAAAAATCCCTCCGTGTCACCTCTGGGCCTCCGTAGAGGAGGATGGTAAGAGAAATCAAAAGATCTCCAAAGCTCACTGTTACAGAATTACAACAAATGGTAGCATCCTGGGGTCACAAAGTCTCCAAATCAACCATCAGGCGCTGTCTACACACCAACAAGCTGTTTGGGAGGCATGCACGGAGAAAACCTTTCCTCACTCACAATCATAAACGCAAACGTCTGGAGTTCGCCAAGCGGTATTGGGGCTTCAACTGGGACCGTGTGCTTTGGTCAGATGAGACCAAGATTGAGCTTTTTGGCAACAAACACTCTAAAGGGCCGTACACACACGTCGCTGCTAGTTACTCGCTCAGCGGATGAAGTCAATAGAATGTCTACGTGTTCCAGCGAGTCTCGCTGGCGAGTAGGCGAGGAGAGTACAAGCGATGCGATGTGGGCGGGTTCCGAGATAAACTTATTTTATCTTCGAGCGACGCGAGTTAAGCGAGTAACCAATTGGAAGGCAGAATACAGATTATTGACAGGTGACGTTGCCCCTGTGGTGTTCTGACCACCCAACTTCTGCACGCAATCACACTTTGGTTAAAAGTGTTGAGGAAAATACATACAGTGTACACCATCAAAGGCTCATATGCATCGATGTGCACAGCACACGACCAACGTTAAACAGCGTAGACCTACATTTTGTTTCGTACGGACGTTATTGGCGCGGACAGCGGGAACCATGACAACCAGTAAACAAAATCACCCAGAGCGAGTGGCAAGTAGGCGAGTAGGCAAGTAGCGAGTAAATAGCAGCGACGTGTGTGTACGGCCCTTAAGTGGGTCTGACGTGCCACGAAAGATGCGCATGCTGAAAAGCACCTCATACCCACTGTGAAGTATGGGGGTGGGTCAGTGATGCTGTGGGGCTGTTTCGCTTCCAAAGGCCCTGGGAACCTTGTTAGGGTGCATGGCATCATGAATGCTTTGAAATACCAGGGCATTTTAAATCAAAATCTGTTGCCCTCTGCCCGAAAGCTGAAGATGGGTCGTCACTGGGTCTTTCAGCAAGACAATGACCCTAAACATATGGCCAAATCTACACAGAAATGGTTCACCAGACACAAAATCAAGCTCCTCCCATGGCCATCTCAGTCCCCAGACCTCAACCCCATTGAGAACCTGTGGGGTGAGCTGAAGAGGAGAGTACAGAGGAGAGGACCCAGGTCTCTGGATGATTTAGAGAGATTCTGCAAAGAGGAATGGCTGAAGATCCCTCTTTCTGTCTTTTCCCATCTTGTGAAACATTATAGGAGAAGATTAGGTGCTGTTTTGTTGGCAAAAGGGGGTTGTACAAAATATTAACACCAGGGGTGCTAATAATTGTGACACACATTATTTGATGTCAAATAATTATTTCTTTATGTGGGATTTTTTCCCCACTGAATAAATGCACTTGCATTGAAGGTTGGATTTTTCTCTTTTTTTCCATTAAGGATTTTTTAGAAAAAAATAATAATAATTGGAAGCTAAAAAACACATCTCAATCAGGGGTGCCAATAATTATGGAGGGCACTGTATAAAATAACTAAGATCAAGGCTGCGTTTAAGAGTCATATGAGCATCTGTAAATGGTATCGGTGCCCTTTTTGTTGGTATCGGCCGATACCGATACCACCATTTTAGTGCAGTATCGGGGCCCCGGCCGATACTGGTATCGGTATCGGTGCAACACTAGTTATATTACATTCACTTTACTCTCATATTCTTTTTTGTTAGGCTTTTCAGAATACAGCCATGTGTGCCACATTAGTATAGATGTTTACAGTTGAAATATTTGAAAAAAGAAAAGGCGTTCCAACCGGCCCGAAAGCCTCTGAGAGGCCCTAGACTCCAGAGGGTTAATAAAACGAATTGGATAGATTCATTGCAAGATAAGAAAAAAAGCATACAAATCAATAGAACAAAGCAGAATAACATTTAAATCACATTGGAATTGTTTCAAAAGGATGCCTGAAAGTTATTCATCACAAAATATGTAAATCAGATTTTTAATCAATGTACTATTACCTTTTTTATGTAGGCTGTCAATTTTGACCGTTAACACCATGAACGTAACCCTGTTTCTAACACAACCAGAGGGTTAAAACAATTCTGCAGTTTAATAAAGAAAAAATATATTCTTTGCTGTGTGTCTAGTGTTGACAAAAACAAAATAAGAGCCTGGAAGTTGTTCCGATACATTGTTCCACAGCCAAGACCTTCATCATAATAGACTGCTAGAGAGAGTCAGTGAATTATATTATTTTCTTAATTCAGAGTGAGCTGTGAGCTTCAAGGCTAGCCCTATGGTTACCAAGAGGCAACACACTCATCATGTTTAAAGGCACAATGTATTCAAGCTATGGCAATAACTAATCGAGTTCCATCCAAGTTTGCTGCCTGCACTCTGCAAGACAGACTGCCTGCTCAGGTGCTGCCCGCCCTTGTCTAACTCTTAGTCTTTAATGTCTACCTGTCAGAGAAGTGGTATTTCAAGAGAGTCGACTGTGCCGACTCCTGTGTAGTCTTTCTGACAGGCACAGTCACCTGTCACCCTTTTATGTCTGCTCCAAAAATAGGCTTTCCATATCTGTGTCTACCGGTGGGCTTATCTTAGGCCCCCAGATTGTGACCACCAGACACTTCATGTCTTCATCGCAAAAAGGACGATAATATTCCTTCATGACGTCAACACATGGCTCCCCGAGGGCCTCTTGACACGACACAGCAATCAATCAGTAGTGTGTGTGTGTGTGTGTGTGTGTGTGTGTGTGTGTGTGTGTGTGTGTGTGTGTGTGTGTGTGTGTGTGTGTGTGTGTGTGTGTGTGTGTGTGTGTGAATGTGGGTGTGTGTGAATGTGTGCATGTGTGTGAATGTGTGCATGTGTGTGTGTGTGCGTACTTTGAGGCTTTGAGGCTTTGTGGCTTCTTCAAGATGGATGAGCAGAGGGAAGTTGAAAGGGGAATCATGCAGAGAGAAGGATGGGGATCAGGAGAAGGGCAAGAGTATTGCGTTCAGAATAGAACAATAATAGCACATTTTATTACGCATTTGTAGACCTCACATGAACAGGGAGGGCGCAGCTCAACGCCGGTGGAAGTGAACGATGACCAGTGAATGGAACAGCAAAGTCATTTTGTTTGTCCTCTGTGCCAGTCACTCCATCACCAGCTGAAATCCTTTCATTCTGTCTTGTCTTTTTCCTTGACTTCCTTGCCCCCTTTAACCTGGCCTATAACCTAGCTGTCTTGGATGATGTGCGATTGCATGTCTTGGTGAAAGGCAGCTCTCTTGTGTCTTTCTGTCAACCTTTATGTCGACATGGTATCTCTACAAAGAAATGCTGTAGCTCTTTGTTAAAAAAAGGAACCTATGCTGCCCGACCATCTGTCACGGTTATCACTAGACTAGATCTGTCTGAGACATGTCTAGTGGGTGTACATCCTTACAATGTGTTTGTCCATGTTGACGTTAGTGAGCATTGAATCCGGTCTGGTGCTTTTTTTCTAAGCTGCCTAAAGCTTTAGAAATGTATAGAGCTTTAGAACATTTTCAGGCACTTCTTGAGAGTATCTGAAGCTTGTTTTGTCTGTATCTACAGTGTATAGCCATGGTTAACAGGCCCTTCAGGACACTATGCACAAACACAGACAAGCAGGAATCCTCATTTTGTATTGTATCACTTTCATATTTTGCTTCTTGTGTGTGTGTGTTTATATCACAGTAACTCTGCTAGTTTATACAGTTTCTAACATTTTTAAATGATGTATTAAGCCAATGCAAAGCTACACAGCACATGGGAGGAATGGCATGTTGAAGTTATTCAAGTGAGTCATTTACTTGGACTGTTCCTTGTGGAGAAAAATCGGATAAATTGCTTTTCCATATTTATGAATTGCTTTGGGGCAGATAACCCAAACAGTTACTTGTTTTTTATGTTGTTGTTGTTGAACACACTGCTTATGTGTCATTGCATTACTTCTGTCTGAAACAGGCAATGGTGTGTGTGATAAAGTGTGATAAAATGTGTGCACACCACCCTGCTGAGATGATAATGGAACTCATTGAAGCGTTCTCTCTCTCTCTCTCTCTCTCTCTCTCTCTCTCTCTCTCTCTCTCTCTCTCTCTCTCTCTCTCTCTCTCTCTCTCTCTCTCTCTCTCTCTCTCTCTCTCTCTCTCTCTCTCTCTCTCGCTTTCTTTCTTTCTTACCTACCCTCTCTCTTTCTCTTTCTCTTTCTCTTTCTCTCTCACTTTCTCTTTCTCTCTCACTTTCTCTCTCTCTCTCTCTCTCTCTCTCTCTCTCTCTCTCTCTCACTCTCTCTCTCTTTGTGTGTGTCTCTTATCATTATCATTTGATGTTATCGCTGCAGATCCTGGCCAACGTCATCATCTTCATCTGTGGTAACCTGGCTGGGGCCTACCATAAGCACCTGATGGAGCTGGCCCTCAAGCAGACCTACCAGGACACCTGCAACTGCATCAAGTCCCCCATCAAGCTGGAGTTTGAGAAGCACCAACAGGTCAGAACAACATATGCAGCGTAACATATGCAGCGTGCACACACACACACACACACACACACACACACACACACACACACACACACACACACACACACACACACACACACACACACACACACACACACACACACACACACACACACACACACACACACACACACACACACGCATGCCTGCACACACGCACACAAGCTCCAACAGGTCAGAATAATGAAATATGATATGCAGCACGCACGCAGGCACACACGCAGGCACGCGCGCACACACGCAGGCAGATGCACACACACTACATGCACATGCATGAGGACACTTCACAAATGTTGCAGCTATTAACCTCTTAGCTTATGTTATTGCCCTACTATCAAAACAAATGTGATGGCTATGTCTTAATCCGTTATTTAAGGCTCTTGGTACTGTCATAGCAATGTTATTATGATGTATTTGAGTATTTTCACCAAATCGTGAATTGGCCGGCCGGCGACCCCATCGGCAGTAAGAGGCTACGCAAAGTAATATAAGCTACTACAATTTTAATACAAAATGGACAAAATAAAGACCACAAAAAACAACAGTAAACAATGTGATAGAAGGGTCTTCATGCAGACACAAGAGATTTAGTAGTCCCTCGGCATCTGACTCTAATGAATGCTGGCTTGAATCAGTAAGTGCTCTTCTGTTTAGACCTCAATGACCTTGAGAGTTTGTGTGTCAAGACCATCTACAGCTGAGGTCATGGAGTAATTGTGGTGACCTGGTGATCCTGACACACACACACACACACACACACACACACACACACACACACACACACACACACACACACACACACACACACACACACACACACACACACACACACACACACACACACACACACACACACACACCACCGTGTGGGTCATAGCTACATGCATGCAAGTTTAAAATGACACTTAGCCAGCGCTAATGAAATAATTGACTATTCATACAGTTTGCCTAGCAACAGGAGTCATTATTTTTAATGAGAGGAGATGGGCTCTGAGCTTGACCCTATGTGGAGTGGAGTGGAGCATTTGCTGATGCAGGCAGCACAGCCATCAGCCGAATGGGCCCTTGCTCAGTCTGGGGCTCTTTCTCGCTCTCTCCCATTCCAAACCAAATTAAATCAATTTAGAATCTCCTCAGATTGCGTTGTTTTTTAGGAGGTGCAGGTAGGCAGCCATGCTTTGCTTGCAGAGAAAATCGAATTTCTGCTCCTCGTTTTGTATGTGTATGTGAATGTGTGTGTGTGTGTGTGTGTGTGTGTGTGTGTGTGTGTGTGTGTGTGTTTGGTGTTGTAAGTCGGGGGGGGGGGGGTCCCATGCTCTTGCCGAGGTGAGATATAGTAATGACTTGTCAGGCATGACACACACACACACACACACACGCACACACACGCACACACACGCACACACACACACACACACACACACACACACACACACACACACACACACACACACACACACACACACACACACACACACACACACACACACACACACACACACACACACACACACACACACAGAATTGCCACCCTTACCACCAAGTGTCCTCTGAGCAAATAGGCCCGATTGACTCTACTGTCACCACGCTGACACATAAAAGAAAAGATCTCAATCGCCCGTCGGGCTGTCACTACATGGCAATTATGCAAATTACTTTCACTTTATGTCAGAGAAGTGTGCAGGGTAATTCTCGTGGTAGATTAATAAAGTCAACAACATGCCATTATAATAAAAAACCTATTTTCATAAGCGAAAATTATAGTTTTGTGCCATGTGCCAATGATTAGCATATTCTTGTATGTAGTTTATTTGGTGTGATGGGTGCATTATTATGCCTGTTCCTCTGTTCCCAGTGTGAAGCCATCCCAAGTGACATTACAATAGTGAGGCCCAAGGTCATTGCACGAAGTTCCAACTGACAGAACATGCACACACGCGAACAAACACACACACACAACATCAAAACACCCGAGGCTTTCTCTCTCTCTCTCTCTCTCTCTCTCTCTCTCTCTCTCTCTCTCTCTCTCTCTCTCTCTCTCTCTCTCTCTCTCTCATACACACAAGCACACACACACACACGCACGCATGCACGCACGTACGCACGTGCGCGCACACACACACACACGCATGCACGCACGCACGCACGCGCACACACACACACACACACACACACACACACACACACACACACACACACACACACACACACACACACACACACACACACACACACACACACACACACACACACACACTCAGAAGCACACACACATGCAATGTCAAAACACCACAGGCTCTGCTGCTTGGACTGGAATCCCAGTCCCACCGCCCAGCTGGTCACGTCAATCCAAAACAATCTCCTAAAGCACTCAGCAAGATGGAGGTTTACTGCAGCTCTTTTGGGCCGGACCATAGGACAGGGGTTCCGAAACTTTACCATGACAAGGCCCCTCATATATATAGATTTCAGCAAAGGCCTCCCTCCCATGGGTCGTGTCACACTATTTTTACTGCACACCCGGTTTCACAAGTTGATGCATTCTTAAACCGAAGTACAAAAGAAAGCATTATTTAATAAGCAGAAATTGTGTAAACATTATAAAGAAGAAAATGATTCCGCTTTGGTTTCTTTAGCTTATTTATTTTTACTACTTAAAGGGAAACTGTGCAGGAAATGGTCAAAAAAGGTAAAAAGGTGAAACTGGGCTGCCTACTGCCAAATTTGATCTTTACACGAAAGTTTACAAAGTACTAAACAAACATTTTCTAGCATGGTCCAAGTACATTCAGTTTTACAGCTAAAAATGGCTATTTCTGGAAATTCAAAATGGCGTACCATGGAGAAGATCCCCCTTTTCATGTATGAAAAGTGCAATTTTTCCAGTCATAATGACTACTTAGAATTTGATGCTGGTGGTAAGTATTCATGAAAAAGGTAACATTAGTGAATGGGCAGCCTGAATTCTGGAAATGAACAACTACAAATCTCACACAGTGTCCCTTTAAGTTATTTAATGTATTAAATGATTCTTTTAATTTTGCTATATTTTTCCTGCCAACCTGCCAGGGTCCTCCATTAGTCCCCAGCCCCCTCTTTGAAAGCCCCTGCCATAGGAGATACTATGGCCCTCAAGTGTTGCATTGAACATCCATCTTGATGAACGCTTTTGGAGATTGTTTTGGATTCACGAGACCAGCTGGGCCCATGTCCACATGAAGAGGGACTGCACCAAACTACTTTGGAAGTCACCAAGAATCTGATCGAAATGGCTGAAAATGGGTTAAGATGTGTGGAGGACATTGATCAGTTTATTTGAGAGATGGATTGAAAATCAGAGAGAGAGAGAGAGAGAGAGAGAGAGAGGGAGAGGGAGGGAGAGGGAGAGAGAGAGAGAGAGAGAGAGAGAGAGAGAGATTGGGAAAACTCCCCAGGCCGGACTCAAACCCTGGGTCCCCGATGTAACATTGCCGTGCCTTAGACGTTTGAGCTACAGCCAAGGCCCTGTAAATGTTTCCCGGGTTAACTCAACGGGACGCAATGTAGCGCAGAGCAGCTCATGGCTACATAGTCCTCGATACAGTGATCATCAATGCACAACACAGCACAACACAGCATGACATGATTTAATATGCACAACCAAAGCACAGTAGAAAACAATAGGGCATGTATATGTCCCAGGTTCTCTGAAAGAGAATGAGAGCGCATCGCATTACCGCACAGCACAGCATAGCAAAGCAGAGCAGAGCATATCACAGCACAGCACAGCACAGCACAGCACAGCACAGCACAGCACAACACAGCACAGCACAGCACAACACAACACAACAAAACACAACAAAACACAGCATGCTAATTACAATTCCTCCAGCAGACTTTTACCATTGACTTTTCACAGCTGGGCAGATTAAATGGTTGGATGAAATATACCCAGGGCCGCTCACAACTTTTGCTGGACCCACGACACAGGGCCCCCCTCTCAATACATCCAATGTCATTGGGGAACCAATCCCGCCTTTCCCTGGGCCCGGTACAGTAGACCCGTTTGTCCAGCCCCCAACACACACACACACACATACACACACACACACACACACACACACACACCACACACACACACACACACACACACACACACACACAACACACACACGCGCGCGCGCACGCGCACGCGCACACACACACACACACACACACACACACACACACACACACACACACACACACACACAACCTCTCAGCAGGCCTGAATTCACCCCTCTGCCATTAGGAGGCTTCCCTGTGGATTACTATTCTATGAACCTTACAGGTTTCCTCTTCCCACTAACACTGCCAAAGCCCTATAACCATTCATAAATCATCTGGTGGAGCCAGACTGAGTTGAGTGTTTTGGGGCTGTCTGGGTAAAAGCCCAGTAGGCCTATACACACACTAATCTGAGCCCCAATCTGGAAGTCAGTCTTTTCTCTGAGGAGTGTAGCCCCATAATGCACGCCGTTCCACTAGTGGCATGCTTTAAAGTGGACATGAAACACTAGACAAAGTTGTCCTCATTAGAAATATTGAGTCAGTCAGTGACACTGGTTAAAATATAATAAGTTTGAGAAAGATACATTTTTGCAACTGTGTAGCGCCATCATGTTCCACGGCAGAACGTTACATCACTGGGTGTGTTGCCTTGGAAATTCTACAGTAGCCTACATCGGAGACGGACACAACGACATTCAGAGATTTTACTATTATGGAGAATGGTAATAAGCAGAGGACAAAGGGAGGGCATTATTGTATTGCACCTGGCTGCAAGAATACATTTTGAAAAGTTAACTACCATAGTACTACACCGCTATGACATAACTCAGGACCTTTAGTAATGCACTACGACTTGATCATTGCTATTGTGGTAACAGCAAATTGATAACGCTGTGTCTTAGCGAGTTAATAAAAGTGTCTGTCCTCTGCGCTGGTTAAAAAAATATTTGGCTATTTCTACTTTAGCTAAATCTATTAAATATTGTCTCTCCTTCTATGGTGCATAAAGCAGACTCACCACTCTATCTGCTTGTAGACATCAAAATTTGTGTACTGAATGTACATTTTCATAATTTTAACCCCAGTGCAAACATTTGTTCAGTAGCCTATTGGTAGTTATCCATAAGCTAGTGTCATGGGTACTTTCTGTAGCCTCCAACACACACACACACACACACACACACACACACACACACACACACACACACACACACACACACACACACACACACACACACACACACACACACACACACACACACACACACACACACACACACAATGGTCACTCGCATGGATTCACTCATCACCATTGATTCTGTAATTTCAACTGTATTTCACTGATTCTTGAGAAAGTGGCTAAAATAGGTTGTAATGTTGACAGAAAAAAACAAAGTGAATTACAAAATTATATGGTATATCCTCGTAGACTAAGGTCTTGGCTTTTCAGAAATGCACAAGGCCAATCTCCCCATTATGTATTTTTTTCAGAAATCAGGCTTTTCTCCGATCATACCTTGTTTTTTGTCAACACCGTCAGACACAATTAAAAGTTATTAAAATTGTATTGATTTGGTTGCATATGTATCTGGAGTTTTTAAGTGATTATGTGTATTTTTTGGTTCACACATATGCCTTTAAATGTTGAAAATTCACTTTTGTTCTATTTTAATACTGTTTCATGTGTTCTAATTTTAAAATATGTACCATCATACGATGCTTACTTAACGCCTAAATAGAACAAATAATTTTTTGTAATTTCACAAATATTCGTGTAGGCTTAAATTGGCTCTTACTTTGATATTTCAACAACTCCCAAGGAAAATGTTGTAAACACATTCCTTTAAAATGTCCAAAACTCCTTCTTACGGTGGTGACTTAAGAACTGACGGTGGTGACAGTAATCTGAGAGTGGTGAAAGTGGCCTAATTAGTACCTGCATTTAGCAAAATAAATAGCCCTCTCAAGTCAATGGCATCTTGCATAAACACTTTATTTTTGTGTGTGCACAGTATGAGCATGTGTTTGTACTTCATTAGTTAGATTATCTAGGAAGTAAGCCACTGGTTGTTGAAAATGTGGTAAAAACAGCTTTTAAGTTGTTCAAATCCAAAATATAGAGGTGTATTATCATAGATGTAGGTCTTGGCAGTGAATGCATTGGCCAAGCTCCCCATGTTTAACATTTTCCATAAAATGGGCTCTTTCTTGTTTTGTCAACAGCGGCAGACAGAATTAGAAGTAAAAACACATGTTTACTGTATTAAAGTGAATTACTTAAACAATTAAACATAACTGTAGATACTTATTGTATGCATAATCTTAAAACATGTCAAAAACACTTCAAACATGTGTTTTTTGGTGAACTCCATCAGATGTCACCACCGTCAGGTTTTCTGACAAAAAAACCTCCAAATGCACCTCAGTGGTGGCTAGAGTATCATTTTGGATCACAATTATTACTGACATGCCTAGTAATGTTTCATTAACCAGCACAATTTAGTAAAATATGGAACAACATGATGAGCAGAACAAAATCTGATGGTGGTGACATCTGACGGTGTGAGACAAAAAAACACTCTTTTAAATATTATGCATTGTTTGTTCACATTAGCCATTTCATTTTCGCTCTGTTTCTTGGGTGCTTCATACCTATTCTGAAAAAAAATATATTTATTAACATTAATGTAATACAATACTATTAAAACCCCCGACGGTGTTGACAGTTTATGGTTGGGACAGTACCAGTGTCCAAACAACTTAACAAATTGAGGACAAAATAATAAACTTACAGGAGCTTCAGTGATGGTGAAGTAGGCAGTAGAGCTAAAGGTTTGAAAAGGGGTCCTCAGTAATGAAAATTACCTTGTGCATACCTGATTTTATTGTCTTTTAGAAAAAATCTGACGGTGGTGACCAATATGCTGGACACGTTTTGAGCAATCAGTAAATAATAGTAAATATTGTTTTACATCCACTATGTGCACATCTGTAGAACCACTTTAATATGGTCTTCCACATCATGGTGATATTGTTCAATTCTGTTAGTGATTTTTGTATTTTAAGTCAATTGAAATGATGATGCCAGTCCTTGGGACAGGCGTTTTTACAGGGTGTGGACAGGTTTATAGCCATGAAAAGTAATAAAATTACACTTAAATATTTCAAACAACTGTGTATTCGTGTGACAGACCCCTTGGCCATTACCTGGGTTCATTTTGTTTGTGAAAATTTAGTTGATTTTCAACAGAATTAATATTTTACTGCAGGGACATGTTTTTGCCAAACTTTCAAGAATCAGTGATTTTTGAATCTATAATTAGCCCACAGTAAAGTAGCACCTCTTTAAAAATGTCAGGCAAATGTTTCCCCAATCACAAGGATTTTTTAAATTTCACACAGTTTTTCTCGATTGGTTTGGCTAATTTCTTGAAACTGAAATGATATTTCTATAACCATTGGGTTATTTGGCCAAACATTCTTACACTTCTGCAAAACAGTTCAGATAACTTGCAAAATGTCATATACCTCCCAAAACAGCTCATTCTTGCATCAGCACTAAACCTTCTCCCACATAAATAGTCAGTACCATAAAAATGGCATAGATCCTTCTCAATTGCTTTGGCTCATTTGCATTCATTTAGTCCTTCTGTCAAAATAAACTGGATGGTTCAGCATAACTACATGGATCCTCATCACTTCCTCATATCACTCCAAAAACAGTTTACTTGTCTGTCAAAACTAAATTCCTTCCCCACATATATCGTCAGTACCCCCACAATACATTGTCCCTTTGCCATTGTGTAAGCACTGCAAGTCAAAATGGTTAGATGTTTTGTCACTATGGGACTACGTTCAGCTAACAGATTTCGACTATGTATAAAATTGAAAAAAGTGTGTGAAAACCATTGAAGTTTGACAACACAGACAATTTACTAATTATACCAAGGACATTTAACAATAACTTTCTTTACAGTTTTTCTCGATTGGTTTGGCTAATTTCTTGAATCCGAGATGACACTTCTATAAATTTTGGGTCATTTAGCTAAACATTCTTACACTTCTGCCACAAACAGTTCAGGTAACTAGCAAAATGTCATATACCTCCCAAAACAGCTCATTCTTGCATCAACACTAAACCTTCTCCCACATAAAGAGTCAGTATCAAAATGGCATAGATCCTTCTCAATTGGTTTGGCTCATTTGCATTCATTTAGTCATTCTGTCAAAATAAACTGGATGGTTCAGCATAACGCCATGGATCCTCATTACTTGCTCATATCACTCCAAAAACAGTTTACCCGTGTGTCGAAACTAAATTCCTTCCACAGAATACTGTTTGAAAAAAAATCAAGAAATTAGCCAAATAACAGAGGAAACTGTAGTATACACGGTTATTATTATTATTTTCTACAAACTAGTAAAGTTACAATACCATCTGGCCTGTTGAACACCCCGTCATGAATTTACTGTTTACAGTAAAGAAATTCTGAAAATATTATGTCCTTGACTGTTTTGACAATTGTATAGACTACTTTGCATATGATGACTTGCACAAAGAAATCATGCTGACATGTTTTGGAGAGGGCAACCATTTGACTGAGAATTGTCTCATTCCTTTAGATAAGCAAGATCAATTTATTTGGAAAATGTGCTAAATGTATGCTCAATTTGTCAACTGTAGGGTACTTGTACATAGCCATCTGCATATATATACTAAACATTTGAGACATGTACAAAGCATTTTAGATTTTATGAAAGCAATGAGAAATGCCATTCTGTTGTGGGAGATTGGAAGTTGGTTTGGGGATTTGTCCGTGTTGTTTTGAGAATGTCATCTCAGTTTCGAGAAATTAGCCAAACCAATCGAGAAAAACTGTAAAACCACACCTTCACAGACCTAAGGCTATGCCGTAGCTCCAGATGAATGTTTCGGGTGGAAGCGAGCCAAGAGCCGCAGGTCTACGTACTGTATATATAGGAGCCTCCTTAATCTTCATATACAGTTAAGCACTGGAGTATGTGTGCACTGTTGTGTTTGCTCTCTACCTGTGTTATGCTCGTAGGAGCGCTCGTGCCACTTCCTTGTCCCTGCTGCCGGCCCACAGTCGCCGGGGTGTGTGATGAAGGCGGAGATCATCCAGCAGGCTGCACGGGGCCCCAACCTGTGATTCGGCCAGGTGGATGAACACCCAAAACCTTCCATCAACCTGTTACGTGCAGCCGGCACATCAACGTCAGGTTGACGTGTGTGTTCAGCTAACTTCCTCTTTCTGGCACAACGCACAGTACCCTCTCCATGTTGTCTCCCATGTCACATGTACAGTACA
>NC_085861.1:55538011-55583262 GCF_034702125.1 Engraulis encrasicolus | reverse complement strand
TATGTACTGACCCCTTACTCTGCACTTGCTTGAATGTCCTCCTTGTAAGTCACTTTAGTGAAAAGCGTCTACTAAATGTAATGTAATAAGTGATAATCATATTGTATCATCGTGCACTTTGCTTACCTTCAAACCAGTGGGAGGGGATGTGGAGCATGGGCGCACTTGGCATATGCGTGACTCCTTCACTAGCTTGCATTGTGGGTTGCTGTTGGTGACCCGGGTGGAGAAGCCTGCGCCACAGGTTTTGGAGCACGGAGACCAGCTGGTGGAGTGAGTGATACACTTCAGGCCAGATGACAGTATGCGCATCTCAGGCTGTTCTCTGAATGCTGTGAGGGCATAAACACAGTGATTAGAACTCAGGGACTTAAACTTTGTTAATGCATAATACATGATAAAAAGATGTCTCATCACAGTGCCTGAGAGGACTGCCGCACATAAAATACTGTATCCCTCTTCAAGGTGATTTTTAGATTTTAATATTTTATGGGAATCTTAGCTCAGTTACTGCAGGTGGCATATTTTATTTCCCCAGGTTAGAATTAGAGAAAAATCCAGTGATAACACAATATGAGAGAGAGAGAGAGAGAGAGAGAGAGAGAGAGAGAGAGAGAGAGAGAGAGAGAGAGAGAGAGAGAGAGATGCTGACCTGCTTGATGTTTTCCGTTGAATCTGGGGAAGAAGGTATCTTTCTCTGTCAGGTTTTCTTCAGTTTGACCTGATTGACCCGGGTCTTTCTTCGCTTTCGTCTTGTCTGCGTCCTGGCAGACCCACTGGCTGCAGCACTGGCCGGGCACCTTCACCAGTGTGGGGTTATGGCAGCCCAGGTCAGGCATTGACAGCTCCTGGAGGCACAACGGGATGCAGCCCACAGCGCCATCCATGCAAGTGCACTGATGTTTGCAACTTGGCGTAAAGGTCTCTCCATTTTGGTACATTTTGTTGTTGAACTCACAAGATCTTCCTTCGAGCTTGGCTGTTAAAGATAAACAAAATAGATGAGTTCACATGTGTGTTCTGCAGGATACAGATCACTGATCACTATTGAATAAATAAATTGCTTTAAGTATGTTAAAAAAAAAAAAAAAAGCTTTAAGTATACCTCGACATATGCCTTCAGATGCGCCCCGGCTAGCTCCAAAGTTGCACTGAAGTCCTTTAACGTGGTCACACGGCTCCACGCTGCTGCAGTCCTCGTTCAGCTGCCTCGCGCAGACCTTGCAACAGCCGCATCCGTCCGTCACTAAGCTGACTCCCAGTTCACACGTCGGAGTCTCCCGGGGGCACACGCAAACTGAAGGACATGCTGAGAACACCTATGCAAAAACGACAGAAAATGTGAGAACGACTGTACATACGATACAAGTAACAATTGACAGTTTATCTTAAAGCGAACCACGGAGTTGTCAAAAATTGTGTCCTCACCTTTGTGAGACATCCAACGAAAATTAGGGTGAAATAGAGCACCGACATCTCCTGTTTGACTTGAACTCGGTTATTCAGGTTATTCCGTTTTTGCCTTGCCTGCACTGTTGCTTGTGTTGCTGAGGTCGTGTCTCCCTCCCTTTTTATACTGGCAAGCGGGACTGCGGTGACGTGAGCCTCGCTTCCTTCATCCGCGCTACACTCAAAACACACCATGCGCGTGTATTCTATTAATACGGTTTTAGACAATTTCCCTCTCAAACACAGATCTCTCCAGGTGAAGATGAACGGGTAAACGTAACTTCACTGTCGACTTTGAGTGGCGGCTCAGCTGGCTGAACGGCGGCTGACGGAACGGTGCTAGGTTATTTATTTATTTATTTATATTTACTCGAGCGGCTGGCTGAATGGCGGCTGACGGAACGGTACTAGTTCACTTAGCCTATTATTTACATTTACTGGAGCGGCTGGTTGAATGGCGGCTGACGGAACGGTGCTAGTTTATTTATTTATTTATTTAGATTTTCCCCAGCGGCTGGCTGAATGGCGGCTGACGGAACGCGGATGGTTTATTATTTATTTATATATTTTATTGCCCGTCATGACGGGCAACACATGTGGAGTGCTGGTTCTCTTTATTTAGTCTAAGGAATGAGCACCCAGCTGCTTTTACACTGCACGATAGGCCTACACCCAGTAGAATTGTTTGTTTATTTACATTTAGGTTATTTATAGCCTATTCTCGAGCGGCTGGCTTAATGGCGACTGCATACTTTTATTTCATTATTTATTTCTTTGTTTATTAAAACAAAAAATCACGACACAATACACAAGGCCTATATTTGATGGGGAGCAACAACAAAGCAGAAACTATCTCAGACAGTAAGTTTCTACCTGTTTACCAGTGGGCTATCGCCGACGTCAGGGGATATAGGCAGGCCATATGAATGCACCGAGAGCACGCACGTGGGGAAATTGCTTCAGCGTACTAAACTACAGATCACAACAAGTAAACACGAGAGACAAATTTCCATAAAGTTTTGAACAGAGAAACCAACGCAGGCACATTTAGTAAGCGATTTCAGTGCTGGTGTGGTGAGAACTGTAGCCCATATGTCAGGACCGGTGTTCTGTCGTTTTCCTTCATTGTAATGTTTTATTACATAGGACGTTCTGTCAAACGCGCGCGCGCGTGTGTGTGTGTGTGTGGCCTATTCACCTAAACATGCTGATATCTATGGTCATTAATTAAGCAACAAAACAAATTACCGGTAATATTTTTTTCTGAATACTGTAGCCTAAATATAAAGCACAAGTTCAAATGCCACCAGTGCATGTCCACCACAGCCTTTATAAATACATAAATGGACGTACACTACACTATTTAGACATTGTCAGTAGACCTAAATGTGAAACAGTAAGAGAACATGCATAATTTCAATTTCTTCAAAATTGTACAGTAAAATCTTTTCGTTATTTGTCTGCTCTCACAGCCGGTGGAACAACCCCCCCCCCCACACACACACACACACACACACACACCTCCGCCAGGTTCCCCATACCCCACCATAACCCCGTCCAATATATAAAGCTATGCAGCTTGGTTCTTCAGCAGGTTCTCGTCAGAGTGTACTTGCAGCAACAGTGTCTGTGCATCTTACATTCACACTTTGCCATTACAATGCATTCTCCTTACATTGGCCATGGTACGTATGTGAGGTGGAAAAGCATGAAATAGTATGTATTGAAGGTGCTTTTCTCCAGATTTCTACAGCAAAATCCATTACTTCTTGGTCTGGTAGTAGCCAGTGGAACTGCCAGCATGTCCAGATGACGCATTAAGCTTACCAGTAATAAGGACATTTTGGATCAGCACTTATCTTCAAAGTCCTTGCATATGCAATGTTGCCTTGCCTACACAGTGATATATCAGCATTTTAAAGGACATTTTCTCCAAAATTTTACAGTAAAAGTTGTAACTTCTTTGTCTGGGCACAGCCAGTGGACCTGTTAACAGGCCCATATGACTCGTTACCAGTAGTAAGGAAAAATTGGATCGGCACTTCACTTCAAAATGCTTGCATATGCAACTTGCATTAGCCCAATTGACATAGCATTTTGGAGCACATTTTCTCCAAAATTCTACAGTAAAAGTTGTTACTTCTTTGTCTGGTCACAGCCAGTGGACCTGTTAACAGGCTCATATGATTCGTTACCAGTAGTAAGGAAATAATGGATCAGCACTTCACTTCAACATGCTTGCATATGCAACTTGCATTAGCCCAATTGACATATCAGCATTTTTGGAGCACATTTTCTCCAAAATTCTACAGTAAAAGTTGTTACTTCTTTGTCTGGTCACAGCCAGTGGACCTGTTAAAAGGCTCATGTGACTCATTATCATTAGTAAAGAAAAATTGGGTCAGCACATTGCATCAAAATAGTTGCATATGCAAGTGTGCCTTGCCTACACAGTGACATATCAGCATTTTGTAGCACATTTTCTCCAAAATTATACAGTAAAAGTTGTTACTTCTTTGTCTGGTCACAGCCAGTGGACCTGTTAACAGGCTCATTTGACTCGTTACCAGTAGTAAGGAAAAATGGATCAGCACTTCACTTCAAAATGCCTGCATATGCAAATTGCATTAGACCAATATGACAGGATTTTGGAGCACATTTTCTCCAAAATTGTACAGTAAAAGTTTTTACTTCTTTGTCTGGTCACAGCCAGTGGACCTGTTAACAGGCTCATATGACTCGTTACCAGTAGTAAGGGAAAAATGGATCAGCACTTCACTTCAAAATGCTTGCATATGCAACTTGCATTAGCCCAATTGACATATCAGCATTTTTGGAGCACATTTTCTCCAAAATTCTACAGTAAAAGTTGTTACTTCTTTGTCTGGTCACAGCCAGTGGACCTGTTAACAGGCTCATATGACTCGTTACCAGTAGTAAGGGAAAAATGGATCAGCACTTCACTTCAAAATGCTTGCATATGCAACTTGCATTAGCCCAATTGACATATCACCATTTTTGGAGCACATTTTCTCCAAAATTATACAGTAAAAGTTTTTACTTCTTTGTCTGGTCACAGCCAGTGGACCTGTTAACAGGCTCATGTGACTCATTACCATTAGTAAAGAAAAAATGGGTCAGCACATAGCATCAAAGTAGTTGCATATGCAAGTGTGCCTTGCCTACACAGTGACATATCAGCATTTTGTAGCACATTTTCTCCAAAATTCTACAGTAAAAGTTGTTACTTCTTTGTCTGGTCACAGCCAGTGGACCTGTTAACAGGTACATATGACTTGTTACCAGTAGTAAGGAAAAATTGGATCGGCCCTTACTTCAAAATCCTTGCATATGCAACTTGCATTGGCCCAATTGACATATCAGCTTTTTTGGAGCACATTTTCTCCAAAATTGTACAGTAAAATTTGTTACTTCTTTGTCTGGTCACAGTCAGTGGACCTGTTAACCAGCCCATGTGGCTCATTACCAATAGTAAAGAAAAATTGGGTCAGCACATTGCATCAAAGTAGTTGCATATGCAAGTTTGCCTTGCCTACACAGTGACATATCAGCATTTTGGAGCACATTTTCTCCAAAATTCTACAGTAAAAGTTGTTACTTCTTTGTCTGGTCACAGCCAGTGGACTTGTTAACAGGCTCATATGACTCGTTACCAGTAGTAAGGAAAAATTGGATCGGCACTTCACTTCAAAATCCTTGCATATGCAACTTGCATTGGCCCAATTGACATATCAGCATTTTTGGAGCACATTTTCTCCAAAATTGTACAGTAAAAGTTGTTACTTCTTTGTCTGGTCACAGCCAGTGGACCTGTTAACCAGCCCATGTGACTCATTACCAATAGTAAAGAAAAATTGGGTCAGCACATTGCATCAAAGTAGTTGCAAATGCAAGTTTGTCTTGCCTACACAGTGATATATCGGCATTTTGAAGGACATTTTCTCCAAAATTCTACAGTAAAAGTTGTTAATTCATTGTCTGGTCACAGCCAGTTGACCTGTTAACCAGCCCATGTGACTCATTACCAATAGTAAAGAAAAATTGGGTCAGCTCATTGCATCAAAGTAGTTGCATATGGAAGTTTGCCTTGCCTACACAGTGATATATCGGCATTTTGAAGGACATTTTCTCCAAAATTCTACAGTAAAAGTTGTTACTTCATTGTCTGGTCACAGTCAGTGGACCTGTTAACCAGCCCATGTGACTCATTACCAATAGTAAAGAAAAATTGGGTAAGCACACATTGCATCAAAGTAGTTGCATATGCAAGTTTGCCTTGCCTACACAGTGATATATCGGCATTTTGAAGGACATTTTCTCCAAAATTCTACAGTAAAAGTTGTTACTTCTTTGTCTGGTCACAGCCAGTGGACCTGTTAACAGGCTCATGTGACTCATTACCAATAGTAAAGAAAAATTGGGTCAGCACATTGCATCAAAGTAGTTGCCTATGCAACTTGCATTAGCCCAATTGACACATCAGCATTTTGGAGGACATTTTCTCCAAAATTCTACAGTAAAAGTTGTTACTTCATTGTCTGGTCACAGTCAGTGGACCTGTTAACCAGCCCATGTGACTCATTACCAATAGTAAAGAAAAATTGGGTCAGCACATTGCATCAAAGTAGTTGCATATGCAAGTTTGCCTTGCCTACACAGTGATATATCAGCATTTTGAAGGACATTTTCTCCAAAATTCTACAGTAAAAGTTGTTACTTCTTTGTCTGGTCACAGCCAGTGGACCTGTTAACAGGCTCATATGACTCGTTACCAGTAGTAAGGAAAAATTGGATCGGCACTTCACTTCAAAATCCTTGCATATGCAACTTGCATTGGCCCAATTGACATATCAGCATTTTTGGAGCACATTTTCTCCAAAATTGTACAGTAAAAGTTGTTACTTCTTTGTCTGGTCACAGCCAGTGGACCTGTTAACCAGCCCATGTGACTCATTACCAATAGTAAAGAAAAATTGGGTCAGCACATTGCATCAAAGTAGTTGCAAATGCAAGTTTGTCTTGCCTACACAGTGATATATCGGCATTTTGAAGGACATTTTCTCCAAAATTCTACAGTAAAAGTTGTTAATTCATTGTCTGGTCACAGCCAGTTGACCTGTTAACCAGCCCATGTGACTCATTACCAATAGTAAAGAAAAATTGGGTCAGCTCATTGCATCAAAGTAGTTGCATATGGAAGTTTGCCTTGCCTACACAGTGATATATCGGCATTTTGAAGGACATTTTCTCCAAAATTCTACAGTAAAAGTTGTTACTTCATTGTCTGGTCACAGTCAGTGGACCTGTTAACCAGCCCATGTGACTCATTACCAATAGTAAAGAAAAATTGGGTAAGCACACATTGCATCAAAGTAGTTGCATATGCAAGTTTGCCTTGCCTACACAGTGATATATCGGCATTTTGAAGGACATTTTCTCCAAAATTCTACAGTAAAAGTTGTTACTTCATTGTCTGGTCACAGCCAGTGGACCTGTTAACCAGCCCATGTGACTCATTACCAATAGTAAAGAAAAATTGGGTCAGCTCATTGCATCAAAGTAGTTGCATATGCAAGTTTGCCTTGCCTACACAGTGATATATCGGCATTTTGAAGGACATTTTCTCCAAAATTCTACAGTAAAAGTTGTTACTTCATTGTCTGGTCACAGCCAGTGGACCTGTTAACAGGCCCATGTGACTCATTACCAATAGTAAAGAAAAATTGGGTCAGCACATTGCATCAAAGTAGTTGCATATGCAAGTTTGCCTTGCCTACACAGTGATATATCGGCATTTTGAAGGACATTTTCTCCAAAATTCTACAGTAAAAGTAGGTACTCTTTTGTCTGGTATCAGCCAGTGGACCTGTTAACAGGCTCATGTGACTCATTACCAATAGTAAAGAAAAATTGGGTCAGCACATTGCATCAAAGTAGTTGCATATGCAAGTTTGACTTGCCTACACGGTAATATATCAGCATTTTGAAGGACATTTTCTCTAAAATTCTACAGTAAAAGTTGTTACTTCATTGTCTGGTCACAGCCAGTGGACCTGTTAACCAGCCCATGTGACTCATTACCAATAGTAAAGAAAAATGGGGTCAGCACATTGCATCAAAGTAGTTGCATATGCAAGTTTGCCTTGCCTACACAGTGATATATCGGCATTTTGAAGGACATTTTCTCCAAAATTCTACAGTAAAAGTTGTTACTTCATTGTCTGGTCACAGCCAGTGGACCTGTTAACCAGCCCATGTGACTCATTACCAATAGTAAAGAAAAATTGGGTCAGCACATTGCATCAAAGTAGTTGCATATGCAAGTTTGCCTTGCCTACACAGTGATATATCGGCATTTTGAAGGACATTTTCTCCAAAATTCTACAGTAAAAGTTGTTACTTCTTTGTCTGGTCACAGCCAGTGGACCTGTTAACCAGCCCATGTGACTCATTACCAATAGTAAAGAAAAATTTGGTCAGCTCATTGCATCAAAGTAGTTGCATATGCAAGTTTGCCTTGCCTACACAGTGATATATCGGCATTTTGAAGGACATTTTCTCCAAAATTCTACAGTAAAAGTTGTTACTTCATTGTCTGGTCACAGCCAGTGGACCTGTTAACCAGCCCATGTGACTCATTACCAATAGTAAAGAAAAATTGGGTCAGCACATTGCATCAAAGTAGTTGCATATGCAAGTTTGCCTTGCCTACACAGTGACAGCATTTTTGGAGCACATTTTCTCCGAAATTCTACAGTAAAAGTTGTTACTTCATTGTCTGGTCACAGCCAGTGGACCTGTTAACCAGCCCATGTGACTCATTACCAATAGTAAAGAAAAATTGGGTCAGCACATTGCATCAAAGTAGTTGCATATGCAAGTTTGCCTTGCCTACACAGTGATATATCGGCATTTTAAAGGACATTTTCTCCAAAATTCTACAGTAAAAGTTGGTACTCTTTTGTCTGGTCACAGCCAGTGGACCTGTTAACCAGCCCATGTGACTCATTACCAATAGTAAAGAAAAATTGGGTCAGCACATTGCATCAAAGTAGTTGCATATGCAAGTTTGCCTTGCCTACACAGTGATATATCGGCATTTTGAAGGACATTTTCTCCAAAATTCTACAGTAAAAGTTGTTACTTCATTGTCTGGTCACAGCCAGTGGACCTGTTAACCAGCCCATGTGACTCATTACCAATAGTAAAGAAAAATTTGGTCAGCACATTGCATCAAAGTAGTTGCATATGCAAGTTTGACTTGCCCACACGGTAATATATCAGCATTTTGAAGGACATTTTCTCCAAAATTCTACAGTAAAAGTTGTTACTTCATTGTCTGGTCACAGCCAGTGGACCTGTTAACCAGCCCATGTGACTCATTACCAATAGTAAAGAAAAATTGGGTCAGCACATTGCATCAAAGTAGTTGCATATGCAAGTTTGCCTTGCCTACACAGTGATATATCGGCATTTTAAAGGACATTTTCTCCAAAATTCTACAGTAAAAGTTGTTACTTCATTGTCTGGTCACAGCCAGTGGACCTGTTAACCAGCCCATGTGACTCATTACCAATAGTAAAGAAAAATTGGGTCAGCTCATTGCATCAAAGTAGTTGCATATGCAAGTTTGCCTTGCCTACACAGTGATATATCGGCATTTTGAAGGACATTTTCTCCAAAATTCTACAGTAAAAGTTGGTACTTCATTGTCTGGTCACAGCCAGTGTACCTGTTAACAAGCCCATGTGACTCATTACCAATAGTAAAGAAAAATTGGGTCAGCACATTGCATCAAAGTAGTTGCATATGCAAGTTTGCCTTGCCTACACAGTGATATATCGGCTTTTTGAAGGACATTTTCTCCAAAATTCTACAGTAAAAGTTGTTACTTCATTGTCTGGTCACAGCCAGTGGACCTGTTAACCAGCCCATGTGACTCATTACCAATAGTAAAGAAAAATTGGGTCAGCACATTGCATCAAAGTAGTTGCATATGCAAGTTTGCCTTGCCTACACAGTGATATATCAGCATTTTGAAGGACATTTTCTCCAAAATTCTACAGTAAAAGTTGTTACTTCTTTGTCTGGTCACAGCCAGTGGACCTGTTAACCAGCCCATGTGACTCATTACCAATAGTAAAGAAAAATTGGGTCAGCACATTGCATCAAAGTAGTTGCATATGCAAGTTTGCCTTGCCTACACAGTGATATATCGGCATTTTGAAGGACATTTTCTCCAAAATTCTACAGTAAAAGTTGTTACTTCATTGTCTGGTCACAGCCAGTGGACCTGTTAACCAGCCCATGTGACTCATTACCAATAGTAAAGAAAAATTGGGTCAGCTCATTGCATCAAAGTAGTTGCATATGCAAGTTTGCCTTGCCTACACAGTGATATATCGGCATTTTGAAGGACATTTTCTCCAAAATTCTACAGTAAAAGTTGTTACTTCATTGTCTGGTCACAGCCAGTGGACCTGTTAACCAGCCCATGTGACTCATTACCAATAGTAAAGAAAAATTGGGTCAGCACATTGCATCAAAGTAGTTGCATATGCAAGTTTGCCTTGCCTACACAGTGATATATCGGCATTTTGAAGGACATTTTCTCCAAAATTCTACAGTAAAAGTTGTTACTTCATTGTCTGGTCACAGCCAGTGGACCTGTTAACCAGCCCATGTGACTCATTACCAATAGTAAAGAAAAATTGGGTCAGCTCATTGCATCAAAGTAGTTGCATATGCAAGTTTGCCTTGCCTACACAGTGATATATCAGCATTTTGAAGGACATTTTCTCCAAAATTCTACAGTAAAAGTTGTTACTTCTTTGTCTGGTCACAGCCAGTGGACCTGTTAACAGGCTCATGTGATTCATTACCATTAGTAAGGAAAAATTGGATCGGCACTTCACTTCAAAGTCCTTGCATATGCAACTTGCATTAGCCCAATTGACATATAAGCATTTTTGGAGCACATTTTCTCCAAAATTCTACAGTAAAATGTCTTACTTCTTTGTCTGATCACAGCCAGTGGACCTGTTAACAGGGTCATATGACTCTCAACCAGTAGTAAGGAAAAAATGGATCAGCACTTCACTTCAAAATGCATGCATATGCAACTTGCATTAGCCCAATTGACATATCAGCATTTTGGAGCACATTTTCTCCAAAATTCTACAGTAAAAGTTGTTACTTCTTTGTCTGGTCACAGCCAGTGGACCTGTTAAAAGGCTCATGTGACTCATTACCATTAGTAAAGAAAAATTGGGTCAGCACATTGCATCAAAGTAGTTGCATATGCAAGTTTGCCTTGCCTACACAGTGATATATCGGCATTTTGAAGGACATTTTCTCCAAAATTCTACAGTAAAAGTTGTTACTTCATTGTCTGGTCACAGCCAGTGGACCTGTTAACCAGCCCATGTGACTCATTACCAATAGTAAAGAAAAATTTGGTCAGCTGATTGCATCAAAGTAGTTGCATATGGAAGTTTGCCTTGCCTACACAGTGATATAACAGCATTTTGAAGGACATTTTCTCCAAAATTCTACAGTAAAAGTTGTTACTTCTTTCTCTGGTCACAGCCAGTGGACCTGTTAACAGGCTCATGTGATTCATTACCATTAGTAAGGAAAAATTGGATCGGCACTTCACTTCAAAGTCCTTGCATATGCAACTTGCATTAGCCCAATTGACATATAAGCATTTTTGGAGCACATTTTCTCCAAAATTCTACAGTAAAATGTCTTACTTCTTTGTCTGATCACAGCCAGTGGACCTGTTAACAGGGTCATATGACTCGTTACCAGTAGTAAGGAAAAAATGGATCAGCACTTCACTTAAAAATGCATGCATATGCTACTTGCATTAGCCCAATTGACATATCAGCATTTCTGGAGCACATTTTCTCCAAAATTCTACAGTAAAAATTGTTACTTCTATGTCTGGACACAGCCAGGGGACCTGTTAAAAGGCTCAAGTGACTCATTACCATTAGTAAAGAAAAAATGGGTCAGCACATTGCATCAAAGTAGTTGCATATGGAAGCTTGCCTTGCCTACACAGTGATATATCGGCATTTTGAAGGACATTTTCTCCAAAATTCTACAGTAAAAGTTGTAACTTCATTGTCTGGTCACAGCCAGTGGACCTGTTAACCAGCCCATGTGACTCATTACCAATAGTAAAGAAAAAAATGGTCAGCTCATTGCATCAAAGTAGTTCCATATGCAAGTTTGCCTTGACTACACAGTGATATAACAGCATTTTGAAGGACATTTTCTCCAAAATTCTACAGTAAAAGTTGTTACTTCTTTCTCTGGTCACAGCCAGTGGACCTGTTAACAGGCTCATGTGATTCATTACCATTAGTAAGGAAACATTGAATCAACACTTCACTTCAAAATGCTTGCATATGAAACTTGCATTAGCCCAATTGACATATCAGCATTTTAGAGCACATTTTCTCCAAAATTCTACTGTAAAAGTTGTTACTTCTTTGTCCGGTCACAGCCAGTGGAACTGTTAACAGGCTCATGTGACTCATTACCAATAGTAAAGAAAAATTGGGTCAGCAAATTGCATCAAAGTAGTTGCATATGCAAGTGTGCCTTGCCTACACAGTGACATATCAGCATTTTGGAGCACATTTTCTCCAAAATTGTACAGTAAAAGGTGTTACATCTTTGTCTGGTCACAGCCAGTGGACCTGTTAACAGGTACATATGACTCGTTACCAGTAGTAAGGAAAAATTGGATCGGCACTTCACTTCAAAGTCCTTGCATAAGCAACTTGCATTAGCCCAATTGACATAGCATTTTTGGAGCACATTTTCTCCAAAATTCTACAGTAAAATGTCTTACTTCTTTGTCTGGTCACAGCCAGTGGACCTGTTAACAGGGTCATATGACTCGTTACCAGTAGTAAGGAAAAAATGGATCAGCACTTCACTTCAAAATTTATGCATATGCAACCTGCATTAGCCCAATTGACATATCAGCATTTTTGGAGCACATTTTCTCAAAAATTCTATAGTAAAAATTGTAACTTCTTTGTCTGGTCACAGCCAGTGGACCTGTTAAAAGGCTCATGTGACTCATTACCATTAGTAAAGAAAAAATGGGTCAGCACATTGCATCAAAGTAGTTGCATATGCAAGTGTGCCTTGCCTATACACAATGACATATCAGCATTTTGTTTCACATTTTCTCCAAAATTCTACAGTAAAAGTTGTTACTTCTTTGTCTGGTCACAGCCAGTGGACCTGTTAACAGGTACATATGACTCGTTACCAGTAGTAAGGAAAAATTGGATCGGCACTTCACTTCAAAATCCTTGCATATGCAACTTGCATTAGCCCAATTGACATATCAGCATTTTTGGAGCACATTTTCTCCAAAATTCTACAGTAAAAGTTGTTACTTCTTTGTCTGGTCACAGCCAGTGGACCTGTTAAAAGGCTCATGTGACTCATTACCATTAGTAAAGAAAAATTGGGTCAGCACATTGCATCAAAGTAGTTGCATATGCAAGTTTGCCTTGCCTACACAGTGACATTGCATTTTTGGAGCACATTTTCTCCAAAATTCTACAGTGAAAGTTGTTACTTCTTTGTCTGGTCACAGCCAGTGGACCTGTTAACAGACTCATGTGACTGATTATCATTAGTAAAGAAAAATTAGGTCAGCACATTGCATCAAAATAGTTGCATATGCAAGTGTGCCTTGCCTACACAGTGACATATCAGCATTTTGGAGCACATTTTCTCCAAAATTCTACAGTAAAAGTTGTTACTTCTTTGTCTGGTCACAGCCAGTGGACCTGTTAACAGGTACATGTGACTCGTTACCAGTAGTAAGGAAACATTGGATCGGCACTTCACTTCAAAATCTTTGCATATGCAACTTGCATTAGCCCAATTGACATATCAGCATTTTTGGAATACATTTTCTCCAAAAATGTACAGTAAAATTTGTTACTTCTTTGTCTGGTCACAGCCAGTGGACCTGTTAACAGGCTCATATGACTCGATACCAGTAGTAAGGGAAAATGGATCAGCACTTCACTTCAAAATTCTTGCATATGCAACTTGCATTAGCCCAATTGACATATCATTTTTGGAGCACATTTTCTCCGAAATTGTGCAGTAAAAGTTGTTACTTCTTTGTCTGGTCACAGCCAGTGGACCTGTTAAAAGGCTCATGTGACTCATTACCATTAGTAAAGAAAAATTGGGTCAGCACATTGCATCAAAGTAGTTGCATATGCAAGTTTTCCTTGTCCACACAGTGACATAGCATTTTTGGAGCACATTTTCTCCAAAATTCTACAGTAAAAGTTGTTACTTCTTTGTCTGGTCACAGCCAGTGGACCTGTTAACAGGCTCATGTGACTGATTATCATTAGTAAAGAAAAATTGGGTCAGCACATTGCATCAAAATAATTGCATATGCAAGTGTGCCTTGCTTACACAGTGACATATCAGCATTTTGAAGCACATTTTCTCCAAAATTGTACAGTAAAAGGTGTTACTTCTTTGTCTGGTCACAGCCAGTGGACCTGTTAACAGGTACAAATGACTCGTTACCAGTAGTAAGGAAAAATTGGATCGGCAATTCACTTCAAAATCCTTGCATATGTAACTTGCATTAGCCCAATTGACATATCAGCATTTTCGGAGCACATTTTCTCCAAAATTCTACAGTAAAAGTTATTACTTCTTTGTCTGGTCACAGCCAGTGGACCTGTTAACAGGCTCATGTGACTCATTATCATTAGGAAAGAAAAATTGGGTCAGCACATTGCATCAAAATAGCTGCATATGCAAGTGTGCCTTGCCTACACAGTGATATATTGGCATTTTGGAGCACATTTTCTCCAAAATTGTACAGTAAAAGTTATTACTTCTTTGTCTGGTCACAGCCAGTTAACCTGTTAACAGGCTCATGTGACTCATTAGCATTAGTTAAGAAAAATTGGGTCAACATATTGCATCAAAATAGTTGCATATGCAAGTTTGCCTTGCCTAACTTGATATATCAGCATTTTCAAGGACATTTTCTCCAAACTTCTACAGTAAAAGTTGTTACTACTTTGTCCTGGTCACAGCCAGTAGACCTGTTACCAGGTCCATATGACTCATTACCAATAGTAAGGAAAGATTGAATCAGCATTTTGAAGGACATTATCTCCAAATTTCTACAGTAAAATCACATTTTCTCCATAATTGTACTGGAAACGTTTTTACCTCTTTGTCTGTTCACAGTCAATGGACCCATTAACAGGCTCATGTGACTCATTACCATTAGCACAGGGTCAGCACATTGCATCAAACATTTTGATGTTGGTTAAGTTAATTTGATTCAAAATAGTTGCATATGCAAGTTTGCCTTGCCTACACTATGATATATCAGCATTTTGAAGGACATTTTCTCCAAAATTCTACAGTAAAATGTGTTACTTATTTGTCTTGTCACAGCCAGTGCACCTGTTAACAGGCTCATATGACTCATTACCATTAGTAAGGAAAAAATGTTTTAGCACATTGCATCAAAATAGTTGCATATGCAAGTTTGTCTTGCCTAATCAGTGATATATACGCATTTTGAAGGACATTTTCTTCAACATTCTACAGTAAAAGTTGTTATTTCTTTGTTTGATCACAGCCAGTGGCCCTGTTAACATCTTCATATGACTCCATACCAGTAGTAAGGAAATATTGGATCAGCACTTCACTTCAAAATGCTTGCATATGCAAATTTGCATTAGTCCAATTGATATATCAACATTTTTGAAGGACATTTTCTCAAAAGTTCTGCAGTAAAAGTTGTTACTTCTTTGTTTGGTCACAGCCAGTGGACCCGTTAACAGGCTCATATGACTCATTGCCATCAGTAAGGAAAAATTGGGTCAGCACATTGCATCAAGGTAGTTGCATATCCAAGTTCACCTTGCCTAAACAGTGATTTATCAACATTTTAAAGTACTTTTCTCCTAAATTCTACAGTAAAAGGAAAAATTGGGTCAGCATATCGCATCAAAGTAGTTGCATGTATATCACATTTTAGACAAGGCAAACTTGTATATGCAACTACTTTGTTGCAATGTGCTCGACAAGCTGGGAGAAGAGGGTCATATCGAGTTGAGATGTCGGTCGCATGTCACCAGGCTGATGTCTACTGTAAGCTCCCTCAAGAACGGTGTGTTGACTTCAAGAAATATGTGCATCCACTCAACGTCTAAGTACCTACATTGTTCGACTTCTCAGACTCAGAGTTCGAGCTTAAGGTCCAAGAGTATGGGCAGTGCTTGCTAAGAGAGGTTAAAGAGCCCACTGAGGGAAAGGAGCGAAGAAAGGATTCAATGTCTGCTAAGTCCACAACTGTGCTCCACATAGTCCGGCAGCCAAAAGTCAAATATCAGCCCAACCCAGCTTCGTATGATAAAGTTTTTTTTCTTTGCAGTTTGTTGTTACCCAAGGTGTACCTATTAAGATTCCAGAGGGTGCCCGGTGACATCCCTTGAGCATTTTCAGATATTGAGCCTTTTATGCCGGATGTGCTGCAGCCATTGATTACAACAGTTTTCTGCTCCCATTCAGGTTATGTTGACCAAATACCCTATACCATACTTATTTTTGTGTTTGTTTACACTGTAGGATGTGTAAAAGAACGGGAGGTGAGGTATGGAGATCAGTGGGGGTGGGGTTATGCATGTTTGGGAGCGGGGCATTCACCCAAAAAAGCCTGGTTTTCCAAGTCAGAGACACAAAGGCCAAAATGTTGCCAAACCTGGCTTTATACCTCATAGTGGGTTGTTTGGTGTTGCTGTTTGTTGTTGCCCGCCACTTACCTATCAAGATAAGAGTGGGTGATATGCCAATTTCAGATATTAACCCTTTAATGTTGGTTTCGCTGCAGCCATAGCCCACAAGCTTTTGACCGCTTCATAACTGCACCATGATTGACCATAGAGAATTCTGGGTGGTAGGCCTACCACATCAAAGTTGACAAAGTTTCCTTGTACCAAAGTACCAAAAACATTTTAGACAATTAAATAACTAGCTGTTTTTCAAGCAGAAATGTGTAACATTTAGGCAAATTTTGGTGGTGTCAGCTCAGACATATACAGAAAGGATTACTAATTCAACACAGAATTTCAACAACATATCTTTGATAACATTTCATACATTGCTATTTACTCTTCCCGTATTATTGTAACACAAAATACAAAGTGTAATTAATAATCATTTAATTTCTGGCTGATTACTTGTTTGTCCACAAATAAGGAAATGTTCAGTACAGAATTTCAATGGTGGTTGTATTAACATGGAAAGAGATACAATTAAAAAACGCAAATCCAGAAAATAACTGATGTATGCAGTATGGTCTCCTGACACGTCTCCTCTGGCCACTAACCCTCTACGTGGTTCCACTTTCAAAGGTGGAAAAACTGGAGAGACTGGTCAACGCCTATGCCAGGAAGTGACTTGGTCTTCCCAGATACCTCAGTAGCATTGGGCTTTATGGCAAAGGGATGTTGGAACTTCCCATCACTAACCTGGCGGAGAAGTATAAGGCTCAATCTCAATCCACCCCTTGGCCCTACCCCTTACGCCTCCCCCTCCTTTTTGCGTGTTCATGAATAGGGGTATCCCAATAGTCGTTAAGGCAAGGGGGTGCCAAGGTCAGACTGGAGATGACCAAACCTTGGACCTCCACCAATGCACCACAAATCCACCACGACTCGCCTCGTTCACTTTCATTCAATTTTTTGCAACTTATTGCCCCATGAACCAGGAAGTAGATGGCGTGACTTAGGTGCCCCATGGTATGGTGGTGACCCCACGTGCTCCTTGTGCCCAAGCCCAGCAACACTAAAGCACATCTTAGTGGGATGCAAGACCAAGGGCGCTACACCTGGCGACACAACCAGGTGCTCAGAAGTCTTGCAGCAGTGCTGGAATGCCAGTGGATGAGTGCAAATGCTCCCCCTCCCCTTCCCATCGGCAGCCAACACTTTTTGTCCAGGGGGGTCAAGCCAGCTTCACCATCACCAGTGGTGCTGACATTGTACAGCTGGGCAGAGCACAGGACTGGAAAATGCTGGCAGACTTGGACAAAAAGCTGTGCTTTCTACCAGAAATCGCATCCACCAACCTGCGTCCTGGCCTTGTTCTGTGGTCTTCCTCACTCAAGCTAGTGTACATCATTGAACTCATGGTACCCTGTGAGGGTGCCATAGAGGAAGCCTTTGAGCGGAAGAAGCTGAGATAAACTGACCTTGCAGCAGACGCCGGACAACAAGGATGGAACGTGAAGGTACGCCCGGTGGAAGTAGGTTGCAGGGGATTCATAGCCACCTCAGCATCTAAGCTACTCAGGGAGATGGGGGTGCAAGGGAAGGCGTACAGGCAGGCCATCAAGGACCTCGCCAGGGCAGCTGAAAAGGGGACCCAGTGGCTGTGGGCCAGAAGGAAGGACCTGGCCTGGTGCTCCAAGTGAATGATGGTTGATGGGAGTGAACCTGGGACGCTGGGATTCATTGCTGAACCCTCTTGAGGTGTCGTGCGCCCATGGTGGCAGGACCCAGCACGAGTGGCGTATGGGTCCCACCCAAACTTGGCTACAAAGAATTTTAAGAGTAAAACACCCCCAGAGCCTGTGAGAGTTGGGGCGGAAGATGGCTCACAGACTGACAACCCAGTAACGAACACAGGAACGGAACAGACTACGAGAATGACGATTAGCATGAGGCTCCGATACAGCAGGACGCAAACTTCAGAACTGCGTTTGAGGTGGGCTATTTGAGGTGGCTATTTGTGGTAGGCTACCAATATGTGAATAAAGGAGATGTCATGCAAGATCTCCTAATGCAGTTAATTGTGGGATTGCAGCTCTGAGAGGTTTAGTTTAGTTCCCCATATTGGGTTTGTTTCAATGAGGGCAGTGTTAAGACAGTCCAATGTAAATATTTCTTCAGATAATATAAGCAATTTGGTACATTTTGGAACATCATTCACAGTAATATTAGGTGTCTGTTGTTTTTTGTCATAATGTACATTTATAACACAATAAAGGACAATAAAGGCACAATCTCTGAAAATGCTCAAGGGATATCACCGGGCACCCTCTGAAATCCTGAAGACCTACCAACAATCTATAAGATAAAGCAAAAAAATGAACTTTATAAAAAAAATCTGGGTCCAACCCCACGGCTCCCTGACTAACAGTACCGATAAGCCCTCAGACAGTACATCGGCTACTGTTAGCCCCGCAAGTATGGTCCCGCCATCATGCCCATACTGCACCGATGCACAGCACTTCTTAAACCAGTGTGCTACTGTCAGTCAGCTCACAACTGAGCAGCGCAGTGCCTGGATCAAGAGAAACAGACGGTGCTGGCGTTGTGCTCGTTCCCACCAAGCCGCCCAATGCAGATTGAAAGCAAGGTGTAAGTACTGTAGAGGGAAACATCTGGATGCCCTTCATGACCTCAACACAAAGCCAACCACAGAGGAGAAATCCTTCCTAGTGAGTGCTCCAACCAACAAAGTACTCTGTCTAGACCGCAAGGCAGTCTCCAGCCAAGTGCTCTTAAAGTAGTTGAAGGTGGTGCTACACCATGGGGAGAAGGCTATGGAGACTTATGCAATACTTGACGATGGCTCAGAGCGAACAATGCTACTTCAAGCTGCTGCTAAGTCCTTACATCTGAAAGGTGAGCCAGAGCAGATTGCCCTTAGAACAGTGCACCAAGACCTTAAAGTGCTACAGGGCATGTCCGTCTCATTCACCATCTCACCAGCCGGTCAACCGCAAAATACCTTCCAGATCTAGAGAGCCTTAACTGCAGACCTGGGATTGGCAGAGCACTATCAGCTTGTTAAGATGCTCCAGGCCCAGTACCGACACCTACAAGGCTTGCCACTCCAAACACTGGATAGAGTTCAGCCAATGGTCCTCATTGGATCTGATCAGTCTCACCAGATTACCCCAACAGAGCCGATTGGGGCCACCAGGAGGACCAGCGGCTGTGAAGACCAGACTTGGCTGGGCCATCCAAGGTCCTACCAGTGTTGTTCGGCAACAGCTCCAGCCTGAACTGCGTCTGAACATTGCCATACTTTCACCCTCAGTGGAGAAGCTGTGGCAGATGGACGTGGTGCCATACAAGAGCGAAAGGGTGGTGACGCGTTCGAAGCAGGACCAGGAGGTGGTGCACATGCTGGACATGAAGACCGTGAGGGTGGAGGTTGAGGGAGTCTTGCGCTACGTCACTCCACTGCTACGTGTCAAGGACATGCCCTGCCTCCGCACTTCCAAAGAAGCTGTCCTGGCCACTCTGCGGAGCACTGAAAGACGTCTGCCTTAAGACCCAGAGAGAGCAGCAGCCTATGGGGCTGAGATCTCGAAACTCGAATAGACTGGCTATGTTGTGAAGATTGAAGAGGCAGATGTAAACAAGTCACCCGAGTCCTGGTTTATCCCACACCACATGGTGACGAAAAACAGGATTGTGTTTAACTGCTCCTTCACCTACAAAGGCCAGAACCTGAACAAGCTACTTCTCCCTGGTCCGACCCTTACCTTCAGCCTTCTTGGTGTCCTGCTGAGATTCCGGGAACATGCCATCGCCCTCAGCAATGACATCAAGGGCATGTTCCACCAAGTCCGGTTGTTGACAGAAGACAGGCCTTTGCTGCACTTCTTGTGGAGGGATCTGAAAAGAGATTCACCAGCAAGCGTCTATGAATGGCAAGTCCTCCCCTTTGGGACCTCATGCAGCCATTGCTGTGCAATGTATGCACTGCAGAAGCATGTGACCGACCACTGTCAGCCAGGGGATGAGGTTTGTGTGGTAATTGAGCGGTGCTTCTACGTAGACAACCACTTGCAAAGCCTCCCCTCCGCTGAAGAAGCCCGGCAGCTGGTTGACAAACTCAAGGCGCAGCTTGCCTCAGGTGGCTTTGACCTGCGCCAATGGGCTAGCAATGCCCCAGAAGTCATCAGACACTTACCAAAGGAGTCAAGATCTGAGAGCAGCTCACAGAGTCCCATGAAGATCCTCAAGAGCTCACCCTTGGACTCTGTTGGCTCTGTGCGTCAGACACGCTAGGCCACAAGTATCGCCTTGGAGAAAGCCCCACTCCTACAATGAGGAACATCTACAGCATGCTGGCAAGGGTTTACAATCCACTAGGCTTCCTCATACCCTTCACCACGCGAGCCAAAATCATTGTGTAGTACCTGTGGAAGAAGGAAAGAGAATGGGACGATCCCTCTTTGCCAGAGGATGCTCTCAAGGCGTGTCTGAGTTGGGAAGCCGAGCTACAACACCTTCCAGAGATTGTCCTGCCTCGTTGCTATACTAGCCCCCCTCTGGACAACCCTGCTGCTGCTGACCGAAGCTCAATCCTGGAGGTACGTGGACACTGCGAACAATCCCGCAGACGACATAACCCGTGAGAAGAGCCTAAGAGACCTTGCAGGGAAAAGCAGCCGTTGGAGCCACGGCCCAGCATTCCTGCATCAGTCCTCTGAGCACTGGCCAACCAAACCCACAGCGGAGTCCCTGGAGGGTGAAGAGTTGCACAAGACCGTGTTTTGTGGTTCCATAACCACTGCCCCACTCCCCTGCTTACCTAACCAGAGTAAGTTTACCAGTTTCAAAGAATTAGTGGAAGCAGTGGTGCAGGAGCGTCACAGGGCAGCAAGCGACCAGTCTACCCCAATAGTCGAGGACTACCAGACTGCTGAGAGGGACCTACTGAGACAAGTGTAGGTGGAATGCTTCTCAGAGGACTTCAAGCATCTGTCAGAAAGCAAACCAGTCCCCTCCACCAGTCGTCTGATCTCCCCAGCCCCTGAGTATGACAAACAGCTCAAGTTGATCCGGGTTGGAGGCAGACTGCGGCGCAGAGAGAGCATTCACCCTATCGTCCTGGATCCAGCCCACCCAGTTACCAAGATCTTAATCCAGAGTGTCGACTGTGATCTTCGTCACCCAGGATCCTCCGCGGACGAGAGGCAGTAAAGCGGCATCAGCATTTATGTACAAAGTGCCAGAAATGGAGGGCAAAACCAACTATACCACAGATCGCAGACTTACCACCTGCACGTCTGCGGTTGCTGAAGCCACCCTTCTTCTCCACTGGCATGGATTTCTTCGGTCCTCTTACGGTCAAGGTTGGACGACGACAGGAGAAGCGCTGGGGTATACTATTCAAGTGCCTCAAAACCTGCGCCATCCGACGAAGGTCACCATAATGCAAGTTGCATATGCAAGCATTTTGAAGTGAAGTGCTGATCCAAGTGCAGAAAAAGAAGTAACAACTTTTACTGTAGAATTTTGGAGAAAATGTGCTCCAAAATCCTATGTCATATTGGTCTAATGCAAGTCGCATATGCAGGCATTTTGAAGTGAAGTGCTCATCCATTTTTTCCTTACTACTGGTAACGAGTCAAATGAGCCTGTTAACAGGTCCACTGGCTGTAACCAGACAAAGAAGTAACAATTTTTACTGTAGAATTTTGGAGAAAATGTGCTACACAATGCTGATATGTCACTGTGTAGGCAAGGCACACTTGCATATGCAACTACTTTGATGCTATGTGCTGACCCATTTTTTCTTTACTAATGGTAAGCTTAATGAGTCACATGAGCATTTTAACAGGTCCACTGGATGTGACCAGACAAAGAAGTAACAACTTTTACTGTAGAATTTTGGAGAAAATGTGCTCCAAAAATGCCAATATGTCAATTGGGCTAATGCAAGTTGCATATGCAAGCATTTTGAAGTGAAGAGCTGATCCATTTTTTTCCTTACTACTGGTAACGAGTCATATGAGCCTATTGACAGGTCCACTAGCTGTGACCAGACAAAGAAATAACAAATTTTACTGTACAGTTTTGGAGAAAATGTGCTCCAAAAATGCTGATTTGTCAATTGGGCCAATGCATGTTGCATAGGCAAGGATTTTGAAGTGAAGTGCCGATCCAATTTTTCCTTACTACTGGTAACGAGTCATATGTACCTGTTAACAGGTCCACTGGCTGTGACCAGACAAAGAAGTAACAACTTTTACTGTAGAATTTTGGAGAAAATGTGCTCCAAAAATGCTGATATGTCACTGTGTAGGCAAGGCAAACTTGCATATGCAACTATTTTGATGCAATGTGCTGACCCAATTTTTCTTTACTAATGGTAATGAGTCACATGAGCCTTTTAACAGGTCCACTGGCTGTGACCAGACAAAGAAGTAACAACTTTTACTGTAGAATTTTGGAGAAAATGTCCTTCAAAATGCTGATATGTCGTTGTGTATAGGCAATGCATGTTGCATATGGAACTACTTTGATGCAATGAGCTGACCCAATTTTTCCTTACTACTGGTAACGAATCATATGTACCTGTTAACAGGTCCACTGGCTGTGACCAGACAAAGAAGTAACAACTTTTACTGTAGAATTTCGGAGAAAATGTGCTCCAAAATGCTATATCACTGTGTAGGCAAGGCAAACTTGCATATGCAACTACTTTGATGCAATGTGCTGACCCAAGTTTTCTTTACTAATGATAATGAGTCACATGAGCCTTTTAACAGGTCCACTGGCTGTGACTAGACAAAGAAGTAACAACTTTTACTGTACAATTTCGGAGAAAATGTGAAACAAAATGCTGATATGTCATTGTGTATAGGCAAGGCACACTTGCATATGCAAGCATTTTGAAGCGAAGTGCTGATCAATTTTTCCCTTACTATTGGTAACGAGTCATATGAGCCTGTTAACAGGTCCACTGGCTGTGACCAGACAAAGAAGTAACAACTTTTACTGTAGAATTTTGGAGAAAATGTGCTCCAAAATGCTGATATGTCACTGTGTAGGCAAGGCACACTTGCATATGCAACTATTTTGATGCAATGTGCTGACCCATTTTTTCTTTACTAATGGTAATGAGTCACATGAGCCTTTTAACAGGTCCACTGGCTGTGACCAGACAAAGAAGTAACAACTTTTACTGTACAATTTTGGAGAAAATGTGCTCCAAAAATGCTGATATGTCAATTGGGCTAATGCAAGTTGCATATGCAAGCATTTTGAAGTGAAGTGCTGATCAATTTTTCCCTTACTATTGGTAACGAGTCATATGAGCCTGTTAACAGGTCCACTGGCTGTGACCAGACAAGGAAATAACAAATTTTACTGTACAATTTTGGAGAAAATGTGCTCCAAAAATGCTGATTTGTCAATTGGGCCAATGCATGTTGCATAGGCAAGGATTTTGAAGTGAAGTGCCGATCCAATTTATCCTTACTACTGGTAACGAGTCATATGTACCTGTTAACAGGTCCACTGGCTGTGACCAGACAAAGAAGTAACAACTTTTACTGTAGAATTTTGGAGAAAATGTGCTCCAAAAATGCTATGTCACTGTGTAGGCAAGGTAAACTTGCATATGCAACTACTTTGATGCAATGTGCTGACTCAATTTTTCTTTACTAATGGTAATGAGTCACATGAGCCTTTTAACAGGTCCACTGGCAGTGACCAGACAAAGAAGTAACAACTTTTACTGTACAATTTTGGAGAAAATGTGCTCCAAAAATGCTGATATGTCAATTGGGCCAATGCAAGTTGCATATGCAAGGATTTTGAAGCGAAGTGCCGATCCAATTTTTCCTTACTACTGGTAACGAATCATATGTACCTGTTAACAGGTCCACTGGCTGTGACCAGACAAAGAAGTAACAACTTTTACTGTAGAATTTCGGAGAAAATGTGCTCCAAAATGCTATGTCACTGTGTACGCAAGGCACACTTGCATAGGGAACTATTTTGATGCAATGTGCTGACCCAATTTTTCTTTACTAATGATAATGAGTCACATGAGCCTGTTAATGGGTCCACTGGCTGTGACCAGACAAAGAAGTAACACATTTTACTGTACAATTTTGGAGAAAATGTGCTCCAAAAATGCTGATATGTCATTTGGGCTAATGCAAGTTGCATGTGCAAGGATTTTGAAGTGAAGTGCCGATCCATTTTTTCCTTACTATTGGTAACGAGTCATATGAGCCTGTTAACAGGTCCACTGGCTGTGACCAGACAAAGAAGTAACAACTTTTACTGTAGAGTTTTGGAGAAAATGTGCTACACAATGCTGATTTGTCACCGTGTAGGCAAGGCACACTTGCATATGCAACTACTTTGATGCTATGTGCTGACCCATTTTTTCTTTACTAATGGTAATGAGTCACATGAGCCTTTTAACAGGTCCACTGGCTGTGACCAGACAAAGAAGTAACAACTTTTACTGTAGAATTTTGGAGAAAATGTGCTCCAAAAATGCTGATATGTCAATTGGGCTAATGCAAGTTGCATATGCAAGCATTTTGAAGTGAAGTGCTGATCCATTTTTCCCTTACTACTGGTAACGAGTCATATGAGCCTGTTAACAGGTCCACTGGCTGTGACCAGACAAAGAATTAACAACTTTTACTGTAGAATTTTGGAGAAAATGTGCTCCAAAATGCTGATATGTCACTGTGTAGGCAAGGCACACTTGCATATGCAACTATTTTGATGCAATGTGCTGACCCAATTTTTCTTTACTAATGGTAATGAGTCACATGAGCCTGTTAACGGGTCCACTGGCTGTGACCAGACAAAGAAGTAACAAATTTTACTGTACAATTTTGGAGAAAATGTGCTCCAAAATGCTGATATGTCACTGTGTAGGCAAGGCACACTTGCATATGCAACTATTTTGATGCAATGTGCTGACCCAATTTTTCTTTACTAATGGTAATGAGTCACATGAGCCTGTTAACGGGTCCACTGGCTGTGACCAGACAAAGAAGTAACAACTTTTACTGTACAATTTTGGAGAAAATGTGCTCCAAAAAAGCTGATATGTCAATTGGGCCAATGCAAGTTGCATATGCAAGGATTTTGAAGTGAAGTGCCGATCCAATTTTTCCTTACTACTGGTAACGAGTCACATGAGCCTGTTAACAGGTCCACTGGCTGTGACCAGACAAAGAAGTAACAACTTTTACTGTAGAATTTTGGAGAAAATGTGCTCCAAAAATGCTGATATGTAAATTGGGCTAATGGAAGTTGCACATGCAAGCATTTTGAAGTGAAGTGCTGATCCTTTTTTTCCTAACAACTGGTAATGAGTCATATGAGCCTGTTAACAGGTCCACTGGCTGTGACCAGACAAAGAAGTAACAACTTTTACTGTAGAATTTTGGAGAAAATGTGCTCCAAAAATGCTGATATGTCAATTGGGCTAATGCAAGTTGCATATGCAAGCATTTTGAAGTGAAGTGCTGATCCATTTTTTCCTTACTACTGGTAACGAGTCATATGAGCCTGTTAACAGGTCCACTGGCTGTGACCAGACAAAGAAGTAACAACTTTTACTGTAGAATTTTGGAGAAAATGTGCTCCAAAATGCTGATATGTCACTGTGTAGGCAAGGCACACTTGCATATGCAACTATTTTGATGCAATGTGCTGACCCAATTTTTCTTTACTAATGATAATGAGTCACATGAGCCTGTTAACAGGTCCACTGGCTGTGACCAGACAAAGAAGTAACAACTTTTACTGTAGAATTTCGGAGAAAATGTGCTCCAAAAATGCTATGTCACTGTGTAGGCAAGGCAAACTTTATGAATATGCAACTACTTTGATGCAATGTGCTGACCCAATTTTTCTTTACTAATGGTAATGAGTCACATGAGCCTTTTAACAGGTCCACTGGCTGTGACCAGACATAGAAGTAACAACTTTTACTGTACAATTTTGGAGAAAATGTGCTCCAAAAATGCTGATATGTCAATTGGGCCAATGCAAGTTGCATATGCAGGCATTTTGAAGTGAAGTGCTGATCCATTTTTTCCTTACTACTGGTAACGAGTCAAATGAGCCTGTTAACAGGTCCACTGGCTGTGACCAGACAATGAAGTAACATCTTTTACTGTAGAATTTTGGAGAAAATGTGCAACAAAATGCTGATATGTCATTGTGTATAGGCAAGGCACACTTGCATATGCAACTACTTTGATGCAATGTGCTGACCCATTTTTTCTTTACTAATGGTAATGAGTCACATGAGCCTTTTAACAGGTCCACTGGCTGTGACCAGACAAAGAAGTAACAACTTTTACTGTAGAATTTTGGAGAAAATGTGCAACAAAATGCTGATATGTCAATTAGGCTAATGCAAGTTGCATATGCATGCATTTTGAAGTGAAGTGCCGATCCAATTTTTCCTTACTACTGGTAACGAGTCATATGAGCCTGTTAACAGGTCCACTGGCTGTGACCAGACAAAGAAGTAACAACTTTTACTGTAGAATTTTGGAGAAAATGTGCTCCCAAAAATGCTGTCAATTGGGCTAATGCAAGTTGCATATGCAAGCATTTTGAAGTGAAGTGCCGATCCAATTTTTCCTTACTACTGGTAACGAGTCATATGGGCCTGTTAACAGGTCCACTGGCTGTGCCCAGACAAAGAAGTTACAACTTTTACTGTAAAATTTTGGAGAAAATGTCCTTCAAAATGCTGATATATCACTGTGTAGGCAAGGCAACATTGCATATGCAAGGACTTTGAAGATAAGTGCTGATCCAAAATGTCCTTATTACTGGTAAGCTTAATGCGTCATCTGGACATGCTGGCAGTTCCACTGGCTACTACCAGACCAAGAAGTAATGGATTTTACTGTAGAAATCTGGAGAAAAGCACCTTCAATACATACTATTTCATGCTTTTCCACCTCACATACGTACCATGGCCAATGTAAGGAGAATGCATTGTAATGGCAAAGTGTGAATGTAAGATGCACAGACACTGTTGCTGCAAGTACACTCTGACGAGAACCTGCTGAAGAACCAAGCTGCATAGCTTTATATATTGGACGGGGTTATGGTGGGGTATGGGGAACCTGGCGGAGGTGTGTGTGTGTGTTGGGTGTCTTTCCACCGGCTGTGAGAGCAGACAAATAACGAAAAGATTTTACTGTACAATGTAGAATTTTGGAGAAAATGTGCTCCAAAAATGCTGATATGTCAATTGGGCTAATGCAAGTTGCATATGCATGCATTTTGAAGTGAAGTGCTGATCCATTTTTTCCCTTACTACTGGTAACGAGTCATATGAGCCTGTTAACAGGTCCACTGGCTGTGACCAGACAAAGAAGTAACAACTTTTACTGTAGAATTTTGGAGAAAATGTGCTCCAAAAATGCTGATATGTCAATTGGGCTAATGCAAGTTGCATATGCAAGCATTTTGAAGTGAAGTGCCGATCCAATTTTTCCTTACTGGTAACGAGTCATATGGGCCTGTTAACAGGTCCACTGGCTGTGCCCAGACAAAGAAGTTACAACTTTTACTGTAAAATCTTGGAGAAAATGTCCTTTAAAATGCTGATATATCACTGTGTAGGCAAGGCAACATTGCATATGCAAGGACTTTGAAGATAAGTGCTGATCCAAAATGTCCTTATTACTGGTACGCTTAATGCGTCATCTGGACATGCTGGCAGTTCCACTGGCTACTACCAGACCAAGAAGTAATGGATTTTACTGCAGAAATCTGGAGAAAAGCACCTTCAATACATACTATTTCTGTGTTGTTCCACCGGCTGTGAGAGCAGACAAATAACGAAATGATTTTACTGTACAATTCTGAAGAAATTGAAATTATGCATGTTCTCTTACTGTTTCACATTTAGGTCTACTGACAATGTCTAAATAGTGTAGTGTAGGTCCATTTATGTATTTATAAGGGCTGTGGTGGACATGCACTGGTGGCATTTGAACTTGTGCTTTATATTTAGGCTACAGTATTCAGAAAAAAATATTACCGGTAATTTGTTTTGTTGCTTAATTAATGACCATAGATATCAGCATGTTTAGGTGAATAGGCCACACACACACACACACGCGCGCGCGCGCGCGTTTGACAGAACGTCCTATGTAATAAAACATTATATGAAGGAAAACGACAGAACACCGGTCCTGACATATGGGCTACCAGTTCTCACCACACCAGCACTGAAATCGCTTACTAAATGTGCCTGCGTTGGTTTCTCTGTTCAAAACTTTATGGAAATTTGTCTCTCGTGTTTACTTGTTGTGATCTGTAGTTTAGTACGCTGAAGCAATTTCCCCACGTGCGTGCTCTCGGTGCATTCATATGGCTATATCCCCTGACGTCGGCGATAGCCCACTGGTAAACAGGTAGAAACTTACTGTCTGAGATAGTTTCTGCTTTGTTGTTGCTCCCCATCAAATATAGGCCTTGTGTATTGTGTCGTGATTTTTTGTTTTAATAAACAAAGAAATAAATAATGAAATAAAAGTATGCAGTCGCCATTAAGCCAGCCGCTCGGGAATAGGCTATAAATAACCTAAATGTAAATAAACAAACAATTCTACTGGGTGTAGGCCTATCGTGCAGTGTAAAAGCAACTGGGTGCTCATTCCTTAAACTAAATAAAGAGAACCAGCACTCCACATGTGTGACGGGCAATAAAATATATAAATAAATAATAAACCATCCGCGTTCCGTCAGCCGCCATTCAGCCAGCCGCTGGGGAAAATCTAAATAAATAAATAAATAAATAAACTAGCACCGTTCCGTCAGCCGCCATTCAACCAGCCGCTCCAGTAAATATAAATAAATAGGCTAAATAAACTAGCACCGTTCCGTCAGCCGCCATTCAGCCAGCCGCTCGAGTAAATATAAATAAATAAATAAATAAATAACCTAGCACCGTTCCGTCAGCCGCCGTTCAGCCAGCTGAGCCGCCACTCAAAGTCGACAGTGAAGTTACGTTTACCCGTTCATCTTCACCTGGAGAGATCTGTGTTTGAGAGGGAATTTGTCTAAACCCGTATTAATAGAATACACGCGCATGGTGTTTTTTGAGTGTAGCGCGGATGAAGGAAGCGAGGCTCACGTCACCGCAGTCATTTTTGGAGCACATTTTCTCCAAAATTCTACAGTAAAAGTTGTTACTTCTTTGTCTGGTCACAGCCAGTGGACCTGTTAACAGGCTCATGTGACTCATTATCATTAGTAAAGAAAAATTGGGTCAGCACATTGCATCAAAATAGTTCCCTATGCAAGTGTGCCTTGCGTACACAGTGACATATCAGCATTTTGGATTACGTTTTCTCCAAACTTCTACAGTAGAAGTTGTTACTTCTTTGTCTGGTCACAGCCAGTGGACCTGTTAACAGGCTCATATGACTCATTACCAGTAGTAAGGAAAAATTGGATCGGCAATTCACTTCAAAATCCTTGCATATGTAACTTGCATTAGCCCAATTGACATATCAGCATTTTTGGAGCACATTTTCTCCAAAATTCTACAGTAAAAGTTATTACTTCTTTGTCTGGTCACAGCCAGTGGACCTGTTAACAGGCTCATGTGACTCATTATCATTAGTAAAGAAAAATTGGGTCAGCACATTGCATCAAAATAGTTGCATATGCAAGTGTGCCTTGCCTACACAGTGATATATCAGCATTTTGAAGGACATTTTCTCCAAAATTCTACTGTAAAAGTTCTTACTTCGTTCTCTGGTCACAGCCAGTGTACCTGTTAACAAGCCCATGTGACTCATTACCAATAGTAAAGAAAAATTGGGTCAGCACATTGCATCAAAATAGTTGCATATGCAATTTTGCCTTGCCTAACTTGATATATCAGCATTTTGAAGGACATTTTCTCCAAACTTCTACAGTAAAAGTTGTTACTTCTTTGTCCTGGTCACAGCCAGTGGACCTGTTACCAGGTCCATATGACTCATTACCAATAGTAAGGAAAGATTGAATAAGCATTTTGAAGGACATTATCTCCAAATTTCTACAGTAAAATCACATTTTCTCCATAATTGTACTGGAAACGTTTTTACTTCTTTGTCTGTTCACAGTCAATGGACCCATTAACAGGCTCATGTGACTCATTACCATTAGCACAGGGTCAGCACATTGCATCAAACATTTTGATGTTGGTTAAGTTAATTTGATTCAAAATAGTTGCATATGCAAGTTTGCCTTGCCTACACTATGATATATCAGCATTTTGAAGGACATTTTCTCCAAAATTCTACAGTAAAATTTGTTACTTATTTGTCTTGTCACAGCCAGTGCACCTGTTAACAGGCTCATATGACTCATTACCATTAGTAAGGAAAAAATGTTTTAGCACATTGCATCAAAATAGTTGCATATGCAAGTTTGCCTTTCCTAATCAGTGATATATACGCATTTTGAAGGACATTTTCTTCAACATTCTACAGTAAAAGTTGTTATTTCTTTGTTTGATCACAGCCAGTGGCCCTGTTAACATCTTCATATGACTCCATACCAGTAGTAAGGAAATATTGGATCAGCACTTCACTTCAAAATGCTTGCATATGCAAATTTGCATTAGTCCAATTGATATATCAGCATTTTTGAAGGACATTTTCTCAAAAGTTCTGCAGTAAAAGTTGTTACTTCTTTGTTTGGTCACAGCCAGTGGACCCGTTAACAGGCTCATATGACTCATTGCCATCAGTAAGGAAAAATTGGGTCAGCACATTGCATCAAGGTAGTTGCATATCCAAGTTCACCTTGCCTAAACAGTGATTTATCAACATTTTAAAGTACTTTTCTCCAAAATTCTACAGTAAAAAGAAAAATTGGGTCAGCACATTGCATCAAAGTAGTTGCATATGTATCACATTTTAGACAAGGCAAACTTGTATATGCAACTACTTTGTTGCAATGTGCTCGACAAGCTGGGAGAAGAGGGTCATATTGAGTTGAGATGTCGGTCGCATGTCACCAGGCTGATGTCTACTGTAAGCTCCCTCAAGAACGGTGTGTTGACTTCAAGAAATATGTGCATCCACTCAACGTCTAAGTACCTACATTGTTCGACTTCTCAGACTCAGAGTTCGAGCTTAAGGTCCAAGAGTATGGGCAGTGCTTGCTAAGAGAGGTTAAAGAGCCCACTGAGGGAAAGGAGCGAAGAAAGGATTCAATGTCTGCTAAGTCCACAACTGTGCTCCACATAGTCCGGCAGCCAAAAGTCAAATATCAGCCCAACCCAGCTTCGTATGATAAAGTTTTTTTTCTTTGCAGTTTGTTGTTACCCAAGGTGTACCTATTAAGATTCCAGAGGGTGCCCGGTGACATCCCTTGAGCATTTTCAGATATTGAGCCTTTTATGCCGGATGTGCTGCAGCCATTGATTACAACAGTTTTCTGCTCCCATTCAGGTTATGTTGACCAAATACCCTATACCATACTTATTTTTGTGTTTGTTTACACTGTAGGATGTGTAAAAGAACGGGAGGTGAGGTATGGAGATCAGTGGGGGTGGGGTTATGCATGTTTGGGAGCGGGGCATTCACCCAAAAAAGCCTGGTTTTCCAAGTCAGAGACACAAAGGCCAAAATGTTGCCAAACCTGGCTTTATACCTCATAGTGGGTTGTTTGGTGTTGCTGTTTGTTGTTGCCCGCCACTTACCTATCAAGATAAGAGTGGGTGATATGCCAATTTCAGATATTAACCCTTTAATGTTGGTTTCGCTGCAGCCATAGCCCACAAGCTTTTGACCGCTTCATAACTGCACCATGATTGACCATAGAGAATTCTGGGTGGTAGGCCTACCACATCAAAGTTGACAAAGTTTCCTTGTACCAAAGTACCAAAAACATTTTAGACAATTAAATAACTAGCTGTTTTTCAAGCAGAAATGTGTAACATTTAGGCAAATTTTGGTGGTGTCAGCTCAGACATATACAGAAAGGATTACTAATTCAACACAGAATTTCAACAACATATCTTTGATAACATTTCATACATTGCTATTTACTCTTCCCGTATTATTGTAACACGTATACAAAGTGTAATTAATAATTATTTAATTTCTGGCTGATTACTTGTTTGTCCACAAATAAGGAAATGTTCAGTACAGAATTTCAATGGTGGTCGTATTAACAAGGAAAGAGATACAATTAAAAAACGCAAATCCACAAAACAACTGGTGTATGCAGTATAGTCCTGACACGTCTCCTCTGGCCACTAACCCTCTACGTGGTTCCACTTTCAAAGGTGGAAAAACTGGAGAGGCTGGTTAATGCCTATGCCAGGAAGTGACTTGGTCTTCCCAGATGCCTCAGTAGCATTGGGCTTTATGGCAGAGGGATGCTGGAACTTCCCATTACTAGCCTGGCGGAGGAGTACAAGGCTCAATCTCAATTCAGCCCTTGGCCCTACCCCTTAACCCTCCCCCTCCTTTTTGCATGTTCATGTTTAGGGGTATCCCAATAGTCGTTAAGGCAAGGGGGTGCCAAGGTCAGACTGGAGATGACCAAACCTTGGACCTCCACCAATGCACCACAAATCCACCACGACTCGCCTCGTTCACTTTCATTCAATTTTTTGCAACTTATTGCCCCATGAACCAGGAAGTAGAGGGCGTGACTTAGGTGCCCCCCATGGTATGGTGGTGAGTCTGGTGACCCCACGTGCTCCTTGTGCCCAAGCCCAGCAACACTAAAGCACATCTTAGTGGGATGCAAGACCAAGGGCGCTACACCTGGCGACACAACCAGGTGCTCAGAAGTCTTGCAGCAGTGCTGGAATGCCAGTGGATGAGTGCAAATGCTCCCCCCTCCCCTTCCCATCGGCAGCCAACACTTTTTGTCCAGGGGGGTCAAGCCAGCTTCACCATCACCAGTGGTGCTGACATTGTACAGCTGGGCAGAGCACAGGACTGGAAAATGCTGGCAGACTTGGACAAAAAGCTGTGCTTTCTACCAGAAATCGCATCCACCAACCTGCGTCCTGGCCTTGTTCTGTGGTCTTCCTCACTCAAGCTAGTGTACATCATTGAACTCATGGTACCCTGTGAGGGTGCCATAGAGGAAGCCTTTGAGCGGAAGAAGCTGAGATAAACTGACCTTGCAGCAGACGCCGGACAACAAGGATGGAACGTGAAGGTACGCCCGGTGGAAGTAGGTTGCAGGGGATTCATAGCCACCTCAGCATCTAAGCTACTCAGGGAGATGGGGGTGCAAGGGAAGGCGTACAGGCAGGCCATCAAGGACCTCGCCAGGGCAGCTGAAAAGGGGACCCAGTGGCTGTGGGCCAGAAGGACCTGGCCTGGTGCTCCAAGTGAATGATGGTTGATGGGAGTGAACCTGGGACGCTGGGATTCATTGCTGAACCCTCTTGAGGTGTCGTGGGCCCATGGTGGCAGGACCCAGCACGAGTGGCGTATGGGTCCCACCCAAACTTGGCTACAAAGAATTTTAAGAGTAAAACACCCCCAGAGCCTGTGAGAGTTGGGGCGGAAGATGGCTCACAGACTGACAACCCAGTAACGAACACAGGAACGGAACAGACTACGAGAATGACGATTAGCATGAGGCTCAGATACAGCAGGACGCAAACTTCAGAACTGCGTTTGAGGTGAGCTATTTGAGGTGGCTATTTGTGGTAGGCTACCAATATGTGAATAAAGGAGATGTCATGCAAGATCTCCTAATGCAGTTAATTGTGGGATTGCAGCTCTGAGAGGTTTAGTTTAGTTCCCCATATTGGGTTTGTTTCAATGAGGGCAGTGTTAAGACAGTCCAATGTAAATATTTCTTCAGATAATATAAGCAATTTGGTACATTTTGGAACACCATTCACAGTAATATTAGGTGTCTGTTGTTTTTTGTCATAATGTGCATTTATAACACAATAAAGGACAATAAAGGCTCAATATCTGAAAATGCTCAAGGGATATCACCGGGCACCCTCTGAAATCCTGAAGATCTACCAACAATCTATAAGATAAAGCAAAAAAATGAACTTTATAAAAAAAATCTGGGTCCAACCCCACGGCTCCCGGACTAACAGTACCGATAAGCCCTCAGACAGTACATCGGCTACTGTTAGCCCCGCAAGTATGGTCCCGCCATCATGCCCATACTGCACCGATGCGCAGCACTTCTTAAACCAGTGTGCTACTGTCAGTCAGCTCACAACTGAGCAGCGCAGTGCCTGGATCAAGAGAAACAGACGGTGCTGGCGTTGTGCTCGTTCCCACCAAGCCGCCCAATGCAGATTGAAAGCAAGGTGTAAGTACTGTAGAGGGAAACATCTGGATGCCCTTCATGACCTCAACACAAAGCCAACCACAGAGGAGAAATCCTTCCTAGTGAGTGCTCCAACCAACAAAGTACTCTGTCTAGACCGCAAGGCAGTCTCCAGCCAAGTGCTCTTAAAGTAGTTGAAGGTGGTGCTACACCATGGGGAGAAGGCTATGGAGACTTATGCAATACTTGACGATGGCTCAGAGCGAACAATGCTACTTCAAGCTGCTGCTAAGTCCTTACATCTGAAAGGTGAGCCAGAGCAGATTGCCCTTAGAACAGTGCACCAAGACCTTAAAGTGCTACAGGGCATGTCCGTCTCATTCACCATCTCACCAGCCGGTCAACCGCAAAATACCTTCCAGATCCAGAGAGCCTTAACTGCAGACCTGGGATTGGCAGAGCACTATCAGCTTGTTAAGATGCTCCAGGCCCAATACCGACACCTACAAGGCTTGCCACTCCAAACACTGGATAGAGTTCAGCCAATGGTCCTCATTGGATCTGATCAGTCTCACCAGATTACCCCAACAGAGCCGATTGGGGCCACCAGGAGGACCAGCGGCTGTGAAGACCAGACTTGGCTGGGCCATCCAAGGTCCTACCAGTGTTGTTCGGCAACAGCTCCAGCCTGAACTGCGTCTGAACATTGCCATACTTTCACCCTCAGTGGAGAAGCTGTGGCAGATGGACGTGGTGCAATTACTCTTACAAGAGCGAAAGGGTGGTGACGCGTTCGAAGCAGGACCAGGAGGCGGTGCACATGCTGGACATGAAGACCGTGAGGGTGGAGGTTGAGGGAGTCTTGCGCTACGTCACTCCACTGCTACGTGTCAAGGACATGCCCTGCCTCCGCACTTCCAAAGAAGCTGTCCTGGCCACTCTGCGGAGCACTGAAAGACGTCTGCCTTAAGACCCAGAGAGAGCCGCAGCCTATGGGGCTGAGATCTCGAAACTCGAATAGACTGGCTATGTTGTGAAGATTGAAGAGGTAGATGTAAACAAGTCACCCGAGTCCTGGTTTATCCCACACCACATGGTGACGAAAAACAGGATTGTGTTTAACTGCTCCTTCACCTACAAAGGCCAGAACCTGAACAAGCTACTTCTCCCTGGTCCGACCCTTACCTCCAGCCTTCTTGGTGTCCTGCTGAGATTCCGGGAACATGCCATCGCCCTCAGCAATGACATCAAGGGCATGTTCCACCAAGTCCGGTTGTTGACAGAAGACAGGCCTTTGCTGCACTTCTTGTGGAGGGATCTGAAAAGAGATTCACCAGCAAGCGTCTATGAATGGCAAGTCCTCCCCTTTGGGACCTCATGCAGCCATTGCTGTGCAATGTATGCACTGCAGAAGCATGTGACCGACCACTGTCAGCCAGGGGATGAGGTTTGTGTGGTAATTGAGCGGTGCTTCTACGTAGACAACCACTTGCAAAGCCTCCCCTCCGCTGAAGAAGCCCGGCAGCTGGTTGACAAACTCAAGGCGCAGCTTGCCTCAGGTGGCTTTGACCTGCGCCAATGGGCTAGCAATGCCCCAGAAGTCATCAGACACTTACCAAAGGAGTCAAGATCTGAGAGCAGCTCACAGAGTCCCATGAAGATCCTCAAGAGCTCACCCTTGGACTCTGTTGGCTCTGTGCGTCAGACACGCTAGGCCACAAGTATCGCCTTGGAGAAAGCCCCACTCCTACAATGAGGAACATCTACAGCATGCTGGCAAGGGTTTACAATCCACTAGGCTTCCTCATACCCTTCACCACGCGAGCCAAAATCATTGTGTAGTACCTGTGGAAGAAGGAAAGAGAATGGGACGATCCCTCTTTGCCAGAGGATGCTCTCAAGGCGCGTCTGAGTTGGGAAGCCGAGCTACAACACCTTCCAGAGATTGTCCTGCCTCGTTGCTATACTAGCCCCCCTCTGGACAACCCTGCTGCTGCTGACCGAAGCTCAATCCTGGAGGTACGTGGACACTGCGAACAATCCCGCAGACGACATAACCCGTGAGAAGAGCCTAAGAGACCTTGCAGGGAAAAGCAGCCGTTGGAGCCACGGCCCAGCATTCCTGCATCAGTCCTCTGAGCACTGGCCAACCAAACCCACAGCGGAGTCCCTGGAGGGTGAAGAGTTGCACAAGACCGCGTTTTGTGGTTCCATAACCACTGCCCCACTCCCCTGCTTACCTAACCCGAGTAAGTTTACCAGTTTCAAAGAATTAGTGGAAGCAGTGGTGCAGGAGCGTCACAGGGCAGCAAGCGACCAGTCTACCCCAATAGTCGAGGACTACCAGACTGCTGAGAGGGACCTACTGAGACAAGTGTAGGTGGAATGCTTCTCAGAGGACTTCAAGCATCTGTCAGAAAGCAAACCAGTCCCCTCCACCAGTCGTCTGATCTCCCCAGCCCCTGAGTATGACAAACAGCTCAAGTTGATCCGGGTTGGAGGCAGACTGCGGCGCAGAGAGAGCATTCACCCTATCGTCCTGGATCCAGCCCACCCAGTTACCAAGATCTTAATCCAGAGTGTCGACCTTCGTCACCCAGGATCCTCCGCGGACGAGAGGCAGTAAAGCGGCATCAGCATTTATGTACACAGTGCCAGAAATGGAGGGCAAAACCAACTATACCACAGATCGCAGACTTACCACCTGCACGTCTGCGGTTGCTGAAGCCACCCTTCTTCTCCACTGGCATGGATTTCTTCGGTCCTCTTACGGTCAAGGTTGGACGACGACAGGAGAAGCGCTGGGGTATACTATTCAAGTGCCTCAAAACCTGCGCCATCCGACGAAGGTCACCATAATGCAAGTTGCATATACAAGCAATTTGAAGTAAAGTGCTGATCCAAGTGCAGAAAAAGAAGTAACAACTTTTACTGTAGAATTTTGGTGAAAATAAGCTCCAAAATCCTATGTCATATTGGTCTAATGCAAGTCGCATATGCAGGCATTTTGAAGTGAAGTGCTGATCCATTTTTTCCTTACTACTGGTAACGAGTCAAATGAGCCTGTTAACAGGTCCACTGGCTGTGACCAGACAAAGAAGTAACAATTTTTACTGTAGAATTTTGGAGAAAATGTGCTACACAATGCTGATATGTCACTGTGTAGGCAAGGCACACTTGCATATGCAACTACTTTGATGCTATGTGCTGACCCATTTTTTCTTTACTAATGGTAATGAGTCACATGAGCATTTTAGCAGGTCCACTGGATGTGACCAGACAAAGAAGTAACAACTTTTACTGTAGAATTTTGGAGAAAATGTGCTCCAAAAATGCCAATATGTCAATTGGGCTAATGCAAGTTGCATATGCAAGCATTTTGAAGTGAAGAGCTGATCCATTTTTTTCCTTACTACTGGTAACGAGTCATATGAGCCTATTGACAGGTCCACTACCTGTGACCAGACAAAGAAATAACAAATTTTACTGTAAAGTTTTGGAGAAAATGTGCTCCAAAAATGCTGATTTGTCAATTGGGCCAATGCATGTTGCATAGGCAAGGATTTTGAAGTGAAGTGCCGATCAATTTTTTCCTTACTACTGGTAACAAGTCATATGTACCTGTTAACAGGTCCACTGGCTGTGACCAGACAAAGAAGTAACAACTTTTACTGTAGAATTTTGGAGAAAATGTGCTCCAAAAATGCTATGTCACTGTGTAGGCAAGGCAAACTTGCATATGCAACTACTTTGATGCAATGTGCTGACCCAATTTTTCTTTACTAATGGTAATGAGTCACATGAGCCTTTTAACAGGTCCACTGGCTGTGACCAGACAAAGAAGTAACAACTTTTACTGTAGAATTTTGGAGAAAATGTGCAACAAAATGCTGATATGTCATTGTGTATAGGCAAGGCACACTTGCATATGGAACTACTTTGATGCAATGTGCTGACCCATTTTTTCTTTACTAATGGTAATGAGTCACATGAGCCTTTTAACAGGTCCACTGGCTGTGACCAGACAAAGAAGTAACAACTTTTACTGTAGAATTTTGGAGAAAATGTGCTCCAAAATGCTGATATGTCACTGTGTAGGCAAGGCACACTTGCATATGCAACTATTTTGATGCAATGTGCTGACCCAAGTTTTCTTTACTAATGATAATGAGTCACATGAGCCTTTTAACAGGTCCACTGGCTGTGACTAGACAAAGAAGTAACAACTTTTACTGTACAATTTTGGAGAAAATGTGCTCCAAAAATGCTGATATATCAATAGGGCTAATGCAAGTTGCATATGCAAGCATTTTGAAATGAAGTGCTGATCAATTTTTCCCTTACTATTGGTAACGAGTCATATGAGCCTGTTAACAGGTCCACTGGCTGTGACCAGACAAAGAAGTAACAACTTTTACTGTAGAGTTTTGGAGAAAATGTGCTACACAATGCTGATTTGTCACCGTGTAGGCAAGGCACACTTGCATATGCAACTACTTTGATGCTATGTGCTGACCCATTTTTTCTTTACTAATGGTAATGAGTCACATGAGCCTTTTAACAGGTCCACTGGATGTGACCAGACAAAGAAGTAACAACTTTTACTGTAGTATTTTGGAGAAAATGTGCTCCAAAAATGCTAATATGTCAATTGGGCTAATGCAAGTTGCATATGCAAGCATTTTGAAGTGAAGAGCTGATCAATTTTTTTCCTTACTACTGATAACGAGTCATATGAGCCTATTGACAGGTCCACTAGCTGTGACCAGACAAGGAAATAACAAATTTTACTGTACAATTTTGGAGAAAATGTGCTCCAAAAATGCTGATTTGTCAATTGGGCCAATGCATGTTGCATAGGCAAGGATTTTGAAGTGAAGTGCCGATCCAATTTATCCTTACTACTGGTAACGAGTCATATGTACCTGTTAACAGGTCCACTGGCTGTGACCAGACAAAGAAGTAACAACTTTTACTGTAGAATTTTGGAGAAAATGTGCTCCAAAAATGCTATGTCACTGTGTAGGCAAGGTAAACTTGCATATGCAACTACTTTGATGCAATGTGCTGACCCAATTTTTCTTTACTAATGGTAATGAGTCACATGAGCCTTTTAACAGGTCCACTGGCTGTGACCAGACAAAGAAGTAACAACTTTTACTGTACAATTTTGGAGAAAATGTGCTCCAAAAATGCTGATATGTCAATTGGGCCAATGCAAGTTGCATATGCAAGGATTTTGAAGCGAAGTGCCGATCCAATTTTTCCTTACTACTGGTAACGAATCATATGTACCTGTTAACAGGTCCACTGGCTGTGACCAGACAAAGAAGTAACAACTTTTACTGTAGAATTTCGGAGAAAATGTGCTCCAAAATGCTGATATGTCACTGTGTAGGCAAGGCACACTTGCATATTTAACTATTTTGATGCAATGTGCTGACCCAATTTTTCTTTACTAATGGTAATGAGTCACATGAGCCTGTTAACGGGTCCACTGGCTGTGACCAGACAAAGAAGTAACACATTTTACTGTACAATTTTGGAGAAAATGTGCTCCAAAAAAGCTGATATGTCAATTGGGCCAATGCAAGTTGCATATGCAAGGATTTTGAATTGAAGTGCCGATCCATTTTTCCCTTACTACTGGTAACAAGTCATATGTACCTGTTAACAGGTCCACTGGCTGTGGCAAGACAAAGAAGAAACAACTTTTACTGTAGAATGTTGGAGAAAATGTGCTACACAATGCTGATATGTCACTGTGTAGGCAAGGCACACTTGCATATGCAACTACTTTGATGCTATGTGCTGACCCATTTTTTCTTTACTAATGGTAATGAGTCACATGTGCCTTTTAACAGGTCCACTGGTTGTGACCAGACAAAGAAGTAACAACTTTTACTGTGGAATTTTGGAGAAAATGTGCTCCAAAAATGCTGATATGTCAATTGGGCTAATGCAAGTTGCATATGCAAGCATTTTGAAGTGAAGTGCTGATCCATTTTTCCCTTACTACTGGTAACGAGTCATATGAGCCTGTTAACAGGTCCACTGGCTGTGACCAGACAAAGAATTAACAACTTTTACTGTAGAATTTTGGAGAAAATGTGCTCCAAAATGCTGATATGTCACTGTGTAGGCAAGGCACACTTGCATATGCAACTATTTTGATGCAATGTGCTGACCCAATTTTTCTTTACTAATGGTAATGAGTCACATGAGCCTGTTAACGGGTCCACTGGCTGTGACCAGACAAAGAAGTAACAAATTTTACTGTACAATTTTGGAGAAAATGTGCTCCAAAATGCTGATATGTCACTGTGTAGGCAAGGCACACTTGCATATTTAACTATTTTGATGCAATGTGCTGACCCAATTTTTCTTTACTAATGGTAATGAGTCACATGAGCCTGTTAACGGGTCCACTGGCTGTGACCAGACAAAGAAGTAACAACTTTTACTGTACAATTTTGGAGAAAATGTGCTCCAAAAAAGCTGATATGTCAATTGGGCCAATGCAAGTTGCATATGCAAGGATTTTGAAGTGAAGTGCCGATCCAATTTTTCCTTACTACTGGTAACGAGTCACATGAGCCTGTTAACAGGTCCACTGGCTGTGACCAGACAAAGAAGTAACAACTTTTACTGTAGAATTTTGGAGAAAATGTGCTCCAAAAATGCTGATATGTAAATTGGGCTAATGGAAGTTGCACATGCAAGCATTTTGAAGTGAAGTGCTGATCCTTTTTTCCTTACTACTGGTAAAGAGTCATATGAGCCTGTTAACAGGTCCACTGGCTGTGACCAGACAAAGAAGTAGCAACTTTTACTGTAGAATTTTGGAGAAAATGTGCTCCAAAATCCTGTCATATTGGGCTAATGCAAGTTGCATATGCAAGCATTTTGAAGTGAAGTGCTGATCCATTTTTTCCTTACTACTGGTAACGAGTCATATGAGCCTGTTAACAGGTCCAGTGGCTGTGACCAGACAAAGAAGTAACAACTTTTTCTGTAGAATTCTGGAGAAAATGTGCTCCAAAATGCTGATATGTCACTGTGTAGGCAAGGCACACTTGCATATGCAACTATTTTGATGCAATTTGCTGACCCAATTTTTCTTTACTAATGATAATGAGTCACATGAGCCTGTTAAGAGGTCCACTGGCTGTGACCAGACAAAGAAGTAATAACTTTTACTGTAGAATTTCGGAGAAAATGTGCTCCAAAAATGCTATGTCACTGTGTAGACAAGGCAAACTTTATGCATATGCAACTACTTTGATGCAATGTGCTGACCCAATTTTTCTTTACTAATGGTAATGAGTCACATGAGCCTTTTAACAGGTCCACTGGCTGTGACCAGACATAGAAGTAACAACTTTTACTGTACAATTTTGGAGAAAATGTGCTCCAAAATCCTATGTCATATTGGTCTAATGCAAGTTGCATATGCAGGCATTTTGAAGTGCTGATCCATTTTTTCCTTACTACTGGTAACGAGTCAAATGAGCCTGTTAACAGGTCCACTGGCTGTGACCAGACAAAGAAGTAACAATTTTTACTGTAGAATTTTGGAGAAAATGTGCAACAAAATGCTGATATGTCATTGTGTATAGGCAAGGCACACTTGCATATGCAACTACTTTGATGCAATGTGCTGACCCATTTTTTCTTTACTAATGGTAATGAGTCACATGAGCCTTTTAACAGGTCCACTGGCTGTGACCAGACAAAGAAGTAACAACTTTTACTGTAGAATTTTGGAGAAAATGTGCTCCAAAAATGCTGATATGTCAATAGGGCTAATGCAAGTTGCATATGCATGCATTTTGAAGTGAAGTGCTGATCCATTTTTTCCCTTACTACTGGTAACGAGTCATATGAGCCTGTTAACAGGTCCACTGGCTGTGACCAGACAAAGAAGTAACAACTTTTACTGTAGAATTTTGGAGAAAATGTGCTCCAAAATGCTATGTCAATTGGGCTAATGCAAGTTGCATATGCAAGCATTTTGAAGTGAAGTGCCGATCCAATTTTTCCTTACTACTGGTAACGAGTCATATGGGCCTGTTAACAGGTCCACTGGCTGTGCCCAGACAAAGAAGTTACAACTTTTACTGTAAAATATTGGAGAAAATGTCCTTTAAAATGCTGATATATCACTGTGTAGGCAAGGCAACATTGCATATGCAAGGACTTTGAAGATAAGTGCTGATCCAAAATGTCCTTATTACTGGTAAGCTTAATGCGTCATCTGGACATGCTGGCAGTTCCACTGGCTACTACCAGACCAAGAAGTAATGGATTTTACTGTAGAAATCTGGAGAAAAGCACCTTCAATACATACTATTTCATGCTTTTCCACCTCACATACGTACCATGGCCAATGTAAGGAGAATGCATTGTAATGGCAAAGTGTGAATGTAAGATGCACAGACACTGTTGCTGCAAGTACACTCTGACGAGAACCTGCTGAAGAACCAAGCTGCATAGCTTTATATATTGGACGGGGTTATGGTGGGGTATGGGGAACCTGGCGGAGGTGTGTGTGTGTGTTGGGTGTCTTTCCACCGGCTGTGAGAGCAGACAAATAACGAAAAGATTTTACTGTACAATGTAGAATTTTGGAGAAAATGTGCTCCAAAAATGCTGATATGTCAATTGGGCTAATGCAAGTTGCATATGCAAGCATTTTGAAGTGAAGTGCTGATCCTTTTTTTCCCTTACAACGGGTAACGAGTCATATGAGCCTGTTAACAGGTCCACTGGCTGTGACCAGACAAAGAAGTAACAACTTTTACTGTAGAATTTTGGAGAAAATGTGCTCCAAAATGCTATGTCAATTGGGCTAATGCAAGTTGCATATGCAAGCATTTTGAAGTGAAGTGCCGATCCAATTTTTCCTTACTACTGGTAACGAGTCATATGGGCCTGTTAACAGGTCCACTGGCTGTGCCCAGACAAAGAAGTTACAACTTTTACTGTAAAATCTTGGAGAAAATGTCCTTTAAAATGCTGATATATCACTGTGTAGGCAAGGCAACATTGCATATGCAAGGACTTTGAAGATAAGTGCTGATCCAAAATGTCCTTATTACTGGTACGCTTAATGCGTCATCTGGACATGCTGGCAGTTCCACTGGCTACTACCAGACCAAGAAGTAATGGATTTTACTGCAGAAATCTGGAGAAAAGCACCTTCAATACATACTATTTCTGTGTTGTTCCACCGGCTGTGAGAGCAGACAAATAACGAAATGATTTTACTGTACAATTCTGAAGAAATTGAAATTATGCATGTTCTCTTACTGTTTCACATTTAGGTCTACTGACAATGTCTAAATAGTGTAGTGTAGGTCCATTTATGTATTTATAAGGGCTGTGGTGGACATGCACTGGTGGCATTTGAACTTGTGCTTTATATTTAGGCTACAGTATTCAGAAAAAAATATTACCGGTAATTTGTTTTGTTGCTTAATTAATGACCATAGATATCAGCATGTTTAGGTGACTAGGCCACGGCCACACACACACACACACACACACACACACGCGCGCGCGTTTGACAGAACGTCCTATGTAATAAAACATTACAATGAAGGAAAACGACAGAACACCGGTCCTGACATATGGGCTACAGTTCTCACCACACCAGCACTGAAATCGCTTACTAAATGTGCCTGCGTTGGTTTCTCTGTTCAAAACTTTATGGAAATTTGTCTCTCGTGTTTACTTGTTGTGATCTGTAGTTTAGTACGCTGAAGCAATTTCCCCACGTGCGTGCTCTCGGTGCATTCATATGGCTATATCCCCTGACGTCGGCGATAGCCCACTGGTAAACAGGTAGAAACTTACTGTCAGAGATAGTTTCTGCTTTGTTGTTGCTCCCCATCAAATATAGGCCTTGTGTATTGTGTCGTGATTTTTTGTTTTAATAAACAAAGAAATAAATAATGAAATAAAAGTATGCAGTCGCCATTAAGCCAGCCGCTCGAGAATAGGCTATAAATAACCTAAATGTAAATAAACAAACAATTCTACTGGGTGTAGGCCTATCGTGCAGTGTAAAACCAACTGGGTGCTCATTCCTTAAACTAAATAAAGAGAACCAGCACTCCACATGTGTGACGGGCAATAAAATATATAAATAAATAATAAACCATCCGCGTTCCGTCAGCCGCCATTCAGCCAGCCGCTGGGGAAAATCTAAATAAATAAATAAATAAACTAGCACCGTTCCGTCAGCCGCCATTCAGCCAGCCGCTCCAGTAAATATAAATAAATAGCCTAGGCTAAATAAGCACCGTTCCGTCAGCCGCCATTCAGCCAGCCGCTGGAGTAAATATAAATAAATAAATAAATAAATAACCTAGCACCGTTCCGTCAGCCGCCGTTCAGCCAGCTGAGCCGCCACTCAAAGTCGACAGTGAAGTTACGTTTACCCGTTCATCTTCACCTGGAGAGATCTGTGTTTGAGAGGGAAATTGTCTAAAACCGTATTAATAGAATACACGCGCATGGTGTTTTTTGAGTGTAGCGCGGATGAAGGAAGCGAGGCTCATGTCACCGCAGTTTCCAGAAGCTGCATGACATTGGTAGGGCCTATGGCTTGACCAACTCGGCAATGCAATACATGCAATTATCTATGGAAGTGCTAGCTGA
>NC_085861.1:55530511-55535511 GCF_034702125.1 Engraulis encrasicolus | reverse complement strand
AACTACAAATCTCACACAGTGTCCCTTTAAGTTATTTAATGTATTAAATTATTCTTTTAATTTTGCTATATTTTTCCTGCCCACCTGCCAGGGTCCTCCATTAGTCCCCGGCCCCCTTTTTGAAAGCCACTGCCATAGGAGATACTATGGCCCTAAAGTGTTGCATTGAACATCCATCTTGATGAACGCTTTTGGAGATTGTTTTGGATTGACGAGACCAGCTGGGCCCATGTCCACATGAAGAGGGACTGCACCAAACTACTTTGGAAGTCACCAAGAATCTGATCGAAATGGCTGAAAATGGGTTAAGATGTGTGGAGGACATTGATCAGTTTATTTGAGAGATGGATTGAAAATCAGAGAGAGAGAGAGAGAGAGAGGGAGAGAGAGAGAGAGAGAGAGAGAGAGAGAGAGAGAGAGAGAGAGAGAGAGAGAGATTGGGAAAACTCCCCAGGCCGGACTCAAACCCTGGGTCCCCGATGTAACATTGCCGTGCCTTAGACGTTTGAGCTACAGCCAAGGCCCTGTAAATGTTTCCCGGGTTAACTCAACGGGACGCAATGTAGCGCAGAGCAGCTCATGGCTACATAGTCCTCGATACAGTGATCATCAATGCACAACACAGCACAGCACAGCATGACATGATTTAATATGCACAACCAAAGCACAGTAGAAAACAATAGGGCATATATATGTCCCAGGTTCTCTGAAAGAGAATGAGAGCGCATCGCATTACCGCACAGCACAGCACAGCACAGCACAGCACAGCACAGCACAGCACAGCACAGCACAGCACAGCACAGCACAGCACAGCACAGCACAGCACAGCACAGCACAGCACAGCACAGCACAGCACAGCACAGCACAGCACAGCACAGCACAGCACAGCACAGCACAGCACAGCACAGTACACAACACAACACAACACAGCACAGCACGTCATGCTAATTACAATTCCTCCAGCAGACTTTTACCATTGACTTTTCACAGCTGGGCAGATTAAATGGTTGGATGAAATATACCCAGGGCTGCTCACAGCTTTTGCTAGACCCACGACACAGGGCCCCCCTCTCAATACATCCAATGTCATTGGGGAACCAATCCCGCCTTTCCCTGGGCCCGGTACAGTAGACCCGTTTGTCCAGCCCCCAACACACACACACACACACACACACACACACACACACACACACACACACACACACACACACACACACACACACACACACACACACACACACACGCGCGCGCGCACGCGCACGCGCACACACACACACACACACACACACACACACACACACACACACACACACACACACACACACAACCTCTCAGCAGGCCTGAATTCACCCCTCTGCCATTAGGAGGCTTCCCTGTGGATTACTATTCTATGAACCTTACAGGTTTCCTCTTCCCACTAACACTGCCAAAGCCCTATAACCATTCATAAATCATCTGGTGGAGCCAGGCTGAGTTGAGTGTTTTGGGGCTGTCTGGGTAAAAGCCCAGTAGGCCTATACACACACTAATCTGAGCCCCAATCTGGAAGTCAGTCTTTTCTCTGAGGAGTGTAGCCCCATAATGCACGCCGTTCCACTAGTGGCATGCTTTAAAGTGGACATGAAAAACTAGACAAAGCTGTCCTCATTAGAAATATTGAGTCTTAGTCTATCCATTCGAGTTGCCTTAATAGTGTCTGTGACACTGGTTAAAATATAATAAGTTTGAGAAAGATACATTTTTGCAACTGTGTAGCGCCATCATGTTCCACGGCAGAACGTTACATCACTGGGTGTGTTGCCTTGGAAATTCTACAGTAGCCTACATCGGAGACGGACACAACGACATTCAGAGATTTTACTATTATGGAGAACGGTAATAAGCAGAGGACAAAGGGAGGGCATTATTGTATTGCACCTGGCTGCAAGAATACATTTACAATACAATTACAATACAAGTTAACTACCATAGTACTACACCGCTATGACATAACTCAGGACCTTTAGTAATGCACTACGACTTGATCATTGCTATTGTGGTAACAGCAAATTGATAACGCTGTGTCTTAGCGAGTTAATAAAAGTGTCTATTTCTACTTTAGCTAAATCTATTTAATATTGTCTCTCCTTCTATGGTGCATAAAGCAGACTCACCACTCTATCTGCCTGTAGACATCAAAATTTGTGTACTGAATGTACATTTTCATAATTTTAACCCCAGTGCAAACATTTGTTCAGTAGCCTATTGGTAGTTATCCATAAGCTAGTGTCATGGGTACTTTCTGTAGCCTCCAACACACGCACGCACGCACGCATGCACGCACGCACGCACGCACGCACGCACACACACACGCACACATGCATGCGCGCACATATACACACACACACTCACACACACCCCACACACACACACACACACACACACACACACACACACACACACACACACACACACACACACACACACAATGGCCACTCGCATGGATTCTTTCATCAACATTGATTCTGTAATTTCAACTGTACTTTCACTGATTCTTGAGAAAGTGGCTAAAATAGGTTGTAATGTTGACAGAAAAAAACAAAGTGAATTAACAAAATTATATGGTATATCCTCGTAGACTAAGGTCTTGGGCTTTTCAGAAATGCACAAGGCCAATCTCCCCATTATGTATTTTTTTCAGAAATCAGGCTTTTCTCCGATCATACCTTGTTTTTGTCAACACCGTCAGACACAATTAAAAAGTTATTAAAATTGTATTGATTTGGTTGCATATGTATCTGGAGTTTTTTAAGTGATTATGTGTATTTTTTGGTTCACACATATGCCTTTAAATGTTGAAAATTCACTTTTGTTCTATTTTAATACTGTTTCATGTGTTCTAATTTTAAAATATGTACCATCATACGATGCTTACTTAACGCCTAAATAGAACAAAATAATTTTTTGTAATTTCACAAATATTCGTGTAGGCTTAAATTGGCTCTTACTTTGATATTTCAACAACTCCCAAGGAAAATGTTGTAAACACATTCCTTTAAAATGTCCAAAACTCCTTCTTACGGTGGTGACTTAAGAACTGACGGTGGTGACAGTAATCTGAGAGTGGTGAAAGTGGCCTAATTAGTACCTGCATTTAGCAAAATAAATAGCCCTCTCAAGTCAATGGCATCTTGCATAAACACTTTATTTTTGTGTGTGCACAGTATGAGCATGTGTTTGTACTTCATTAGTTAGATTATCTAGGAAGTAAGCCACTGGTTGTTGAAAATGTGGTAAAAACAGCTTTTAAGTTGTTCAAATCCAAAATATAGAGGTGTATTATCATAGATGTAGGTCTTGGCAGTGAATGCATTGGCCAAGCTCCCCATGTTTAACATTTTCCATAAAATGGGCTCTTTCTTGTTTTGTCAACAGCGGCAGACAGAATTAGAAGTAAAAACACATGTTTACTGTATTAAAGTGAATTACTTAAACAATTAAACATAACTGTAGATACTTATTGTATGCATAATCTTAAAACATGTCAAAAACACTTCAAACATGTGTTTTTTGGTGAACTCCATCAGATGTCACCACCGTCAGGTTTTCTGACAAAAAAACCTCCAAATGCACCTCAGTGGTGGCTAGAGTATCATTTTGGATCACAATTATTACTGACATGCCTAGTAATGTTTCATTAACCAGCACAATTTAGTAAAATATGGAACAACATGATGAGCAGAACAAAATCTGACGGTGGTGACATCTGACGGTGAGAGACCAAAAAACCTCTTTCAAATATTATGCATTGTTTGTTCACATTAGCCATTTATTTTTTTGCTCTGTTTCTAAGATGCTTCATACCTCTTCTGAAAAAAGTATATATCAATTAACATTAATTTAATATAATACCTTTAAAAACCCCAACGGATGTTGACAGTTATGGTTGGGACAGTACCTGTGTCCAAACAAATTAACAAATTGAGGACAAAATAACAAACTTACAGGAGCTTCAGTGATGGTGAAGTATGGAGTAGAGCTAAAGGTTTGAAAAGGGGTCCTCAGTAATGACAATGACCTTGTGCATCCCTGATTTTTATTGTCTTTTAGAAAAAATCCTGACGGTGGTGACCAATATGCTGGACACGTTTTGAGCAATCAGTAAATAATAGTAAATATTGTTTTACATCCACTATGTGCACATCTGTAGAACCACTTTAATATGGTCTTCCACATCATGGTGATATTGTTCAATTCTGTTAGTGATTTTTGTATTTTAAGTCAATTGAAATGATGATGCCAGTCCTTGGGACAGGCGTTTTTACAGGGTGTGGACAGGTTTATAGCCATGAAAAGTAATAAAATTACTCTAAAATATTTCAAACAACTGTGTATTCGTGTGACAGACCCCTTGGCCATTACCTGGGTTCATTTTGTTTGTGAAAATTTAGTTGATTTTCAACAGAATTAATATTTTACTGCAGGGACATGTTTTTGCCAAACTTTCAAGAATCAGTGATTTTTGAATCTATAATTAGCCCACAGTAAAGTAGCACCTCTTTAAAAATGTCAGGCAAATGTTTCCCCAATCACAAGGATTTTTTAAATTTCACACAGTTTTTCTCGATTGGTTTGGCTAATTTTCTTGAAACTGAGATGACATTCCTATAACCATTGGGTCATTTGGTCAAACATTCTTACACTTCTGCACAACAGTTCAGATAACTAGCAAAATGTCATATACCTCCCAAAACAGCTCATTCTTGAATCAGCACTAGTCCTTCTCCCACAAAACTAGTCAGTACCATAAAAATGGCATAGATCCTTCTCAATTGCTTTGGCTCATTTGCAGTCATTTAGTCCTTCTGTCAAAATAAACTGGATGGTTCAGCATAACTACATGGATCCTCATCACTTCCTCATATCACTCCAAAAACAGTTTACTTGTCTGTCAAAACTAAATTCCTTCCCCACATATATCGTCAGTACCCCCACAATACATTGTCTCTCTGCCATTGTGT
>NC_085861.1:55475511-55525511 GCF_034702125.1 Engraulis encrasicolus | reverse complement strand
CTCTCTCTCTCTCTCTCTCTCTCTCTCTCTCTCTCTCTCTCTCTCTCTCCTTGTGCAAGTGTGTGTGTGACTGCACATACAGTAATGTACTGTAATATGTCTGTGTGTGCTTGTGTGTTGTGACTATCTAGGGCGTTTTGCTGTGCATTCTTCTGTCTAGTGCTTATTCGTATGCTGTGTGCTTATGCGGAGATGAATGTACAGGTTGCACACAGCGACACAAGACCTTTCATATACATACAAATATACATGTCATGGACAGTCATGGGTGAGCGGTTAGGGCGTCAGACTTGCATCCCAGAGGTTGCCGGTTTGACTCCCGACCCGCCAGGTTGGTGGGGGGAGTAATCAACCAGTGCTCTCCCCCATCCTCCTCCATGACTGAGGTACCCTGAGCATGGTACCGTCCCACCGCACTGCTCCTCTGAAAGCAAAACCTGAATAGAAACCCAGGCTCAGACCCAAAAAACCAATAGAAACAGGGGTGGAGCTATGGGTGCAGGGGGAGTGGGGTTCTTGCCCTTGGGCCCAGGGTCCTCCCACATTGCTGGTTATGACCCTACTAGGCCGTATGGGGGGCCCTATCAGTGTTTTTGCCATGGGGCCCTGTGTACGATTGTTCCGCCACTGAGTAGACATGAGGATCAAAACGCCTGATAGCACATTAGTCCCTCACATAAAACTGAATCTCAGGCCCTGCTTAAGCATTTATTGCAATACGCTCCTAGGATGAAGTACCCTACATGAAGAGCCTCCGGAGGAAAGACTGTGGCAAACAACAAGGAATAAATCTATCTGACACGGGGCTTTTTATTTGCCAGTGTTTTCAGGGCAGGCACACAATCTAGAGAGACAGGGGCTGGTGCTTTATCCTTGAGGGGTTGGTGTGATAAAGCTGAAAGAAGGGTTTATGGCGCACCCTTATTTAATGGGAAGCTCTTGCAAGAAGCAATTCTTCTTGGCCTTCAGTTCAAGGATTTCCCAGAGCCTGGGATGTTTGCTACTTTCGTTTCTCATCTTAATTTCTTTCGCCTTGCCACTGGCTGGCTACTGGCTGTGTCTGTGATGAAACTTTAACAAGCACTTCCCTGCGAGCTTGACCTGTTTAAAAGTGTTGAAATTGTGCATTTACAACCTTGCTGTCTTTTTTTTACTTTTTTCTCTTTAATTCAGCTTTCAGTGAGTCATCAGAGTCTCATGGAGATTCCCTTCCCCCTTTCAACCCCACTGCTTTTAGTGATATTATGTCTAATCTCCACGTGTCATAACACATTCATACTGTCAAGAAGTTTAAGAGCTTTAGCGTCCTAGTCTGATGCTGATTTTTCCTCATTAGTGAACTGCAATAAGCATCTGGTAAATTTGTTCATGCCAATGTTACCCACTCCATCCAGCTAACTCTCTGCTCAGACACAAGCACTGCACGTACAACCTCAGACACAGCAGAGCGGACAGCAGAGCGGTTTTTTTCACAGCTTCTACCCAGCTACTGTCAGACTAATGGCAAAGAAGAACATGACAGAACATTTTTTAAAATTATTCCTTTGATTTTTTTAAATCACTTTTTTAAAATGTCTTTTGTGTTTTTACTTTTTCTATATAGGCCTAACTCTATTTCTTTATTGACTCAGAGGGCCTGCACAAGAGTTCCTATGTGCCTGGGCTACTAGTCCATGCACAAAGCTAAAAGAACTTTGAACTTTTGAACTTTGTTAGGTGATTGTATTTAGAATGGTGTAGAAAGGTCATGGAAACATGTTAGGCAGTCATACATGTTAGGCAGTCATACATGTGTTAAAGTAATATTATGCTTTCTTACTGTATCTATTTCCTTTTCAGGAGAATGACTGCATGAGGATTAAAATCCTGGGGGACTGTTATTACTGTGTGTCTGGGCTGCCAGAGTCACTGCCCGACCACGCCAAGAACTGTGTAAAGATGGGACTGGACATGTGTGAAGCCATCAAGTAAGTCCAAATTTCCCGTTGAAAGTATGTGCCATTAAGTAAATTAAATTTGGTTTAAACCAAGAACTATACATATCTCAGTGCAGGGGTGTCAAACTCAAATTGACTGAGGGCCAAAATCAAAATCTGGAACGAAGTCGCGGGCCGAACTCAACATTTATTTTTAAAAATGGACTAAAATTGTGTGTACATGCACTTCATATTCATAGTTAAATTTCACACACACTCTTTCCCATCATATTTGTTAGTTCAAATGTGTCTGCACATCCTGTGACACAGCAAATTTCATGTCCAAGTCATGTTACGCTGTACATTAAGGTGTATGTGGGCCAACTGTAATAGATATTTGAAATGATCTCGCGGGCCGAATAAAATGGCTTCGCGGGCCAAATTTGGCCCCCCGGGCCGGAGTTTGACATCCCTGCGTTAGTGTAACAGATATAGATAAACACACACGTCATAGACAAAGTCTGTAAACATAGACATAGACAAGAGAGACATAGACAAACACATCCAAGCAATATAGTATTAACAAATGGCAGTTCCTTTAATTTAAACAACAGAGAACAAGATCCAATGGAAAGTGCCATGATAACACAATAACAACACATATTCATTTGTACTATGAATGTGTACTACGTTGTACATTCATTTTGATAGGCCTATACACTGAACCATATGTTAAACACATTAGGAAATGTTCCAGAAAGCAAGCACAGCAATGGCTAGCACACAATAGAGCACTTTTTATTGTCACTTGAATACACTACTGAATAAGTCCAGCAATAACAGTGGTACTGGGCTTGGGCTTTGTCTGAGAGAGGAAGCTCTGTGTCTCTGCGTTCCCCAGAGTCCTTCAGCTGTTGCCTAGAGATTGCCTGGTCCCTAATTAACAACACGCTCAGTGGACCTTCACCCTTCTTCCTACTGCCATGGGCCCATGGAGACTGAACATATTTCATCATTCAGGAAGAAACTTGTTTCACACATTGTCGTTGCTATAGTGATGCAGAGCAAAGTTCTGTGGTTTGGTTTGAACCAGAGTGTTGTAGGCCTACAGTACATATACATAAGGAGTGGAGAAGTGCCCATAGTCACACTGTAAAAATGGCGGTGAAGTTTGTCCACAAATGGTCAAACATGCTGGTCTTCCGGTTTTATGCAGCCTCAAAGGGTTCCAAACAAACCGTTTGTTTCCATATCATAGAGTATCACAGAGGACTCTGAGAGGAGTTGATACAATAACCGTTTTTGTGTATTTTAAAAGTGCCACATTTCAACAGACTGTTTAATTACATGGCCTTAACCCATTGTGTCCTGGAGCGACATATGCGCTGCATTCAAGTTCTTGAGATTTGAGCTCTTTCATTAAAGATAGTGGGTATGTTAGAGCTGAATGAACACTATACTAGTGCAAAATGAAGGTTCTACATTTTAAATGTAACTTTCTTTTTCTAACTTTTTTTTTAACATGTTTTCATATTTCATATGTGCTTCGGAGGCTGAGATATTTAGGATTTGATAGGGAGAGGGCACCCTTACCCAAAAAGGGCTTAGGACAAAATGGGTTAAATGGTGACTTTCACAGTCAGCGTTGTAGAGTTCACATTACCTAGCCATGTTACTGTAACACAAAGAGATTAGTTTTACTTGAAACCTCTCGTCCAGCATAAAAGCATGTGAGCAGAGATCAATGCTTTGCACAACTCTGTTTTCTCTATGGCTCTGGTTTGGGCAGTGAAACTCTAGAGGAGGTTATAGAAGAAGAAGCAGCAGATGATTTTCTAGGACTATAGGCAATTTTTCGGAAACTATGTAATTTTAGCAGTCTATTCTGTTTGTATTTAATTAACCCAGATTAGATTTTTAAATGCACTGTCTGAGGCTGATGATAATTGTGGGGCTCTGTCCAGCAATCAGTAGATAAGCACATCAATAGAGGAATTACCATATTATGTATATGTGTCTGCTTCTGACGAGCTCCACTTTTCCACAGACCATTGACATTTGTTCCCTTGATTTGTCCACCGGGATGGTATCCACAGCCTACCTTGAAGTCTATGCCGAGTTTAAGTTCATTATATGTTATTTATTTTATTTTCAGTGAGTTTACGGGTTGTGCTGTGACGTTATCTTAGTGTTGTTTATCCATGACACTCCCACACTTAAGTGTGTTGATGCTTTTAGGTAAAGATATCGGCAGGGAAGCTGGCAAGGGGAAACAAAGGGGTCACTTGTCCCAGGTCCAGGGAGAGAGGTGGCCCAGAATTGGGTCCTCATTACATTATATGTATTGGGTTTAGGGGCCCTTTCAGATGACTGTCCTGGACCCGGGCGGCCAAAGTTGTTGTCAGCAGCCCTGGATGCTGGCGAGCATATCTTGACTGTCTTGTGTTTCCCATATTATGTCATTATAATAGTGAAACCATTGGAAAGTCAGCCATTGTCACACACCATCCCCAGATTAACCCAATTTTGTAAAAGTGACACTCATATTACTAAAAGTGTTTGGTTGGCTTAATTTACCATTCAAATGAGAAAGTTACGTATGTATGGCTGGAGACTGGAGGCTGGAGGCTGCACTCGTGTGTGTGCAATCAGTGATTTTATATTTGGGCAAATTGGTTTCCTTATTGGTTTCCTTATTGAAATGTTCGGTTGCCGCTGCTTGAGATGCAAAATAATAAGTGCCCTGCACAATGGAATCCAAGGTTGTTATTGTTTTTGTTGTGTTGTGTTGTGTTGTGTTGTGTTGTGTTGTGTTGTGTTGTGTTGTGTGTGTTTCATGAAAACTGCAAAAGAATGTATAAGAATGTGCTGCTGATGATGATATTGATGCTTGTGATGATGTCTATGAGTCAGTGCTCATTTCAAACATATTCTGCCATATCTGATGAGATTTGTGAGCAGCTGTTTCTCTGTCTGTGTGCGTGCGTGTGTGTGTGTACGTGCATGCATGTGTGTGCTCAAACGGGCAGACCGAGAGATTATGGGTGAATGACTGGGCGAATCAGCAGAGTAGAGGAATCTCTGGTCTTCTGCCAAGCCACCAGCACTGCGCTGCACACTGACATTGCGAATGGGACTTGCCGCGTCGTTTGTTTGTACTTTTACACTGCCGCCACCAACCAACAATAGCAAAGACCACCGCGACAACAATAACAAAACAAACAAACAAACAAAACCCACCCTGATTCAGCACAACTGCAATGCACTCACCGTCCCATCTCCTCCTCCCTGAATTGCTTTCAGGATCAACTGCCCAATTCATTTCTCAACCACCGATTTTCCCATTTTTTTCTGAAGACATTTTAATAAATATTTGAGTGGCCTTTGTTATCACTATTGCTGATGTTGTGGTTGGGGGAAAAAATGCTTTCCCATTGCAACAAGAGAGCTCGGGGATATTTGGAGGACTTTGGAAACTCAATACAGTATACTGCCTACATAGCAGTTAAAGTACTGTTATAGTGCTTTGGTAAATATCCTGGACCATTTATATACAAGCATAATGACAATTAATTAAAAAACTTGCATTCTGTTGTGCTATATTTTAGGATGTTTTCCCCTGGCTCCTAGGGAGATGAACGCAACGTCTTTCAAGCTCTAAGAGTCCAGTCACTTAAGACCAATCTCTTTGGATGGCTTGATCTGGATTAAGACAGTACTAACATTTTTGCACAGCACGATATGATTGTTCCGGAAGTATTGTTCAGAAATGGCAGCAGTTTTACAGATGCATTATCTCACATACCATTTAGCGCACACTTTTATCCAAGGCGTGGTGGGTTAGATACCTTGCTAAAGGGCACCTCAGTTGAACTTGCAATCCACTGATCCACAGACCACCTCCCTAACCATTAGTCCCAGCCGCCCTATTGTATAGTACAGGACAGGAGTGTGTTTATCGAAAGCATTGTTGCTAACCAAGTTAGCAACTTACTTGGTTGCAATGCGATTTCCCATTGGCAACCTACTAAGTTGCTAACTGGTTAGCAACAGTGCTTTCGAGAAACTGGGTCCTGTATAATACAATACAACATATAACTATTGTTGCTTACACCGGAGGTCTGATAGGAGTTCTATAGATGTATATTTTTTCCCATGAGAGAGAGACAGAGGGCACGATCTACTCTTGTGCATCCTCCCTCCTCCCTCGTTGTTTAGTGGCGCTTAGTGGCCCTGTCAGATGGAGTTACAGTCACGGGCAGAGAGATCCCCACTGCAGGGGACAGATTGGGGATGGATGCCCTTCTGCGGCACTAGAGCTCTGGAGGTCTGCTGTCTGTGGCATACATACTAAGTAAAGATGTTTAGACATCCCAGCAGGCCTGCAAACGGGTTGGGGGGCAAACGGCTATTTTGTCCCCGTCCCAGGGATATAGGGAGCCCTGAATGGGGTCCCCATTACATTGTATTGGGGGGTGGGGAGGCTTTCAGATTACTTGTCCTAGCCCCGGCCAACGCTCTCAGCGACCCTGCATCCCAGGGTCACAAAATAAAAACCCCATTCCACGTTACTTTTTCCCCAGCCAGTTTACTTAGCTTGCTGATCTTTATCAGCACCAGCCAATTAGATCATTGATTGAGGATGATTGTGGATGTTCCGTTCACTATAGTAGGCCTACCCTTACAACAAGCAGATTAATGGACAGTGAAAGTCATAACATTGCGTGGCTTTAGGTTACACCCTCATTCAGACTTACAGATGTTTAGGTATAGAGCTGGGCTTCCATCACAAGACCAACTCCCTTTAGGTCACAACTACACCACAAGTTGCATATGTTCAGACCACATTGCACCATACTGTAAGTTACATGCAGGGCCGTTAATAGCTTTGGGTGGGTTTTGGACAAAAAGTCCTCTGAAAAGGGTCCACCACCCAAAAGGTCTTCTTAAAGGGTCCATAACCCCCATGTTGGGCCTCCTCTCCCCCTGGGCCCGGGGGAAGTGACCCCTTTCGGCTTCCCTGGTCATAAGTGATTAGGACATTCTGTAGGCAGAAGTAACATGTGGAGTGGCTTCTACCCTCTCTAAACCACATTGCCTCCCGCTGCACAATAGTGTCATGCTGTTGGTGAACGAAACAATGTTTGAAAGGCTCCTAGAACATAGGAGCCGAATCACAGCAGGAGAGTCACTCTTTTCTGTTTTTATATTTGTTTTGAGTATGTGAATGTCACATGAGTATTTAGATTGAGTAAATCATAAGTGTCTCTGCCTCAGAGAGTGGCAGGAATAATGTTTAGAAGGAGGTCAGTCCTTTGTTGTTTGGAAAACATGAGCCAGAGGTGGCTTCTTATGTAAATGCTACCATCTTAAAGGGGCTCTGTGCAGAATGGTGGCCAGAGTAGGTATTGCAGCTATGCTTCTCCTTGAAACTGTGCTGTTTATTGCCAGATTTGATCTTTTCATGAATATTAACAAAATAATAAACTAATATTTACTAGTGTGACCAAAGATCAGGATGTTTTGCAGCTAAAAATGGCGGATATGGATTCACGTTTTCCACGTGTATGAAAAGCAATTTTCCCAGTCATAATGAATACAGTATTTCAAATTTGATGGTGGTGATAAGTACAGCTCCAGGCCACTTTATTAGAATAGCATGAAAAAGTTGATTTATTTCCATAATTCCATCAATAATGTTAAACTGTCATGGATTATAGATTCATGGCCCAGTTTTTTAACTATTGAATATTGATATTGAAATATTGAATGGGCAGCATAAATTCTACAAAGGCCAAACAATATTACACAGTGCACATTTAACACAAACTAGATATGTTAAAAACTGTTCAAATTAGCAAGTTTTTTTAATGGCTCTTTGAGAGGAACAAGCCACTATTTCATATCCTGTCAAAGAGGCAGAAATCCCATCTTTAATGCACAATATTGCCATCATCTTTGAAACAGTATCCTCTACTGCATACTGTAGCTACAAAATCTGCATCGACTCTGTCCATCTACGTGCATCCCAGCTTGTGGTGCTGCTGAAACACCGGTGGGCTGGAGTATCAGCACTGCTCACAGATACAGTATCATGTCTGATGAGATCATGTTTCATAACTGGACATGCTGTTAGGTTGGTGGATCATGTTTCATAACCAGCCATGCTGTTTGTCTGGGGAAATCAAAGAAAGTTGCAGTCCATGTGTACAGACACATCTCTCATTAGATATTCATGGACCACCACTGCTCTTGAATACCAAAATAACTTTGAATCTGTGGGTGTTTTGTTTGTTTGTATGTGTGTGTGTGTGTGTGTGTGTGTGGGGGGGGGGGTGCGAGCGTACATGTGTGTCAGATCCTCCACTTATCTATTATTTAATACCAGATTGTTGCGAGTTCTGACCAAGAACGCAATTTGCCAGTGGTAGGCATCTTCGAGGCTTGGTCTGACCTAGAGCATAACAATTAACGTTTCCCAAATGGCATGGTTGGTTAGTCTGGTAATCCTTGAGTACCATTGACTGTCAAATCTCTTCAAGACTTGATTTGACCTAGAGTAACATTAACGTTTTCCAAACAGCATAGTTGACCCGCCTCCCTTGTTTTTTTGCTGGTGGAGGCCAGGAAGGGCTGTGCCGAACATTTTCTTAGTCCCGATAGAACATGCTTGGACCACCTCACTGCCTAAGAACACGCTAGGCTTCTTCCTCCATGGCTGTTAGCTCTTAGTTATTTGTTCAGCACAGCTTGTGTTTTATCTGTATAGGGCAATGAGGTTGGTTTATGGAAGTATCAGCCTGGTCAAGCTATCATTTTCCAATTCTGCAGTACTATAGAGTCTGCAATATCATTGAATATCTGCATCCATCAGAAATCACAATGGTCTAGAATACCAAAGCAAACGTTAAGCCTACCATCTCTAAATATGTATTGTTTACCATGTAAAACTTTACATAGAGGGTTGCGAGGGATTATGTACAGCATTTGATCGAATAGTGAGCAGTGTCTTCATTCCAAGTAGCTGCAGTCTGCAGGACAACTGAGAGTGTATGTATGGTATTGTATTGTATTGTGTGTACCCAACATATATCCTGCTGGCGGTTTGGGAAAAACAGAGGTTGCAACTGTGTGTGCGTGCGTGTGTGTTCGTGCATGCATGTGGAGGGGGAAGAGGTTGTTAGGGGAGTAGCTCTGCCGGTCAGATTTGTTTCATTGTCATCCCTAATCACAGGTGTTGCCAGGCAGGCAAGGCGTTGAGTGCGAGCGAGGTATTTCCGTCAGCCGGCTTCATTAGCCTCAAATTGCCTCATTTGTACAGAGAAGGTTCTGGAACACAGTACCTCTCACCTGGGAACACCATGATTGGTTGCCAACATTCATGCCTGATGCACCCAACAGCGTCTGAAAAGCTGAACGAATAGTGTGTGTGTGTGTGTGTGTGTGTGTGTGTGTGTGTGTGTGTGTGTGTGTGTGTGTGTGTGTGTGTGTGTGTGTGTGCGTGCGTGTGTGTAAACAGTGGTACAGTACAGGGTGTGCATGTGTGTGCACAGTATGAAGGCTAAAGAAGGATGTGGGGATGGATGCATGTACTGTGTACCTGTGTACTACAGGGGAGGTTCTAGACCAAAATTACCGAGGGGGGGGGAGGTGGGACCATTATTTTTTTTTAGGAGGGCACATAAATTGGCAAAAGAGATACATTTTTAATATTATGAATATACTGTATATTATATACAAAAATGTATATCATGTCGCGGCCATTGGCTGTTCAGCACAGGGGCCACAACAGGGGACAGGAGGAAATCTCCAGGGGCCCTGTCCCACTCTGGAACTGCCCATGCTGCTATAGTAGGCCTATACAGTCATAGGTGAGCAGTTAGGGCGTCAGACTTGCATCCCAGAGGTTGCCGGTTCGACTCCCGGCCCGCCAGGTTGGTGGGGGGAGTAATCAACCAGTGCTCTCCCCCATCCTCCTCCATGACTGAGGTACCCTGAGCATGGTACCGTCCCACCGCACTGCTCCCCATGGGGCGCCACTGAGGGCTGCTCCTTGCACGGGTGAGGCATAAAATGCAATTTCGTTGTGTGCAGTGTGCAGTGTTCACTTGTGTGCTGTGGAGTGCTGTGTCACAATGACAATGGTAGTTGGAGTTTCCCAATGGGCTTTTTTCACTTTATACGACTTGCGTGAAAAGCTGAATGACTGCAGCAGCAGCAGCAGCAGGAGCACCGAGGAACACTCTCTTAAGTGGCCTCCTTACATAATTGATGGTCATATTTTCCCTCTGCCAGACATCCATTAAAATTCCGCTGTCTACTCACTCCTGGCAGCCGTGACATCCCGCGGAGTGTGCTGCGTGGATAATGTGATGTATGGCATTTAGCCCATGGTGAGGGGTCTCGACCCCTTGACGAACCGGAGGAGTAACCAGAATTAGTGCAGCCACTGACAGTGTACTCTGCGGTACTGTGAAACCTGCACTCCACTTCAAGGAAAGTCAGAGATGCGAATAGACATAGAGAACATGCTGTTTTTTTGTTGCTTAGATTCATTGTCAGGTCCTCATGATAACCAAGGTAGTGGGCCTGTGGTGGATTTCCCCTTGTATAGCATGTATAGTATGTTGTGTAGCATCATTTTCACTGCATCTGTGCGGTAAAAGTGCAGGACTTTGTCCAGGGTTTTCAGTGGTATTATGATGCTTGCAAGTTGCAGACAGTACAGTATGTGTCATCTCCATGGGTCTAGCACCAAGACACTGTGACTCACTAACAATTGCAGGCCAGGGTGATGTGATTTGGAATTACTATTGCTTGAAACAAATAAAAATAAACGGAAGTGAAGTTAATTTAAGCAATAAGCTACGAGAGGCCGTGCTCGATTGATAACGGCCAAGGCGAGTGGGGCACGACGCAAAGCGCAGTGGCGTAAACTACATCTCCTTGCCCGTTATCAAGTAAGGGTTAACGTTCGGCGAGAAGGTCGCTACCGTGGAATAGCAGCACGACAGAGAGAATCTTTAGACCCCGACGCGGAGCGGAGGGGTCTTGTTCTCTCTGAAGTGCTGCTATTCCACAAAGCGACCGACTCGCCGAAAGTTAACCCGCTTATTATATGGATATACTTAAATGACTCACACATGGCGGGGACATTTCTTTAGGCCTATTTAATGTTAAGATATACATTTTTGTCTGCGCAAAACAAAACAGTGCCGTTGTGGAACACCGCTAGGCAACAGCTAGGTAGCCAGGACAACAGGTGTTGTCTATCACAGCAGCTGATTAGAGTCTTGTTGAAAAGTCGCTTTAGCAGTGAAAAGTCTTGTTGCCATTGACAGCGGTCTGTTATAGACCAACCCGTCCGTTATTGAAAAATAACAGACGTGCGAACGTTGGGGAGCCCCGTTGAAATGAGTGGAGCATTCGACGGATGACGTCACAACCATATAATAATAGAGCATAACCCACGGACTCAAGTGGCTTATTGCTTATCTAACACTGTTAGACTTAATCGCTGACCAAATTTCTTTTAAGACGCTTTAATCACAATGAATTTGATCCGCGACAACTTGAAGTGATTGTGGTTACCCCGGCAACGTTACTCGGCGTGCGTGCGTCGTTGCAGTGCCAGACACACACTTCGTTACAAAAACTCAGCAAGGGGCGATAAACATTGCAGGAATTAAATGTCTTTGCAATCACACTGATACCCCAACCACAGATGGTGCAAAGATGTGCTCTTCTTGCAGACTCCCTACCCCAACTGCAACATATTCTCATTACTGATGTAGATGCGCTTGGTCTAACCAGGGGCTGTTCACTCACGGAACTTCCTATTAGCCACAATTGGCTAACCCTAACCACGGGACAGTGCAAAATGAATGGGTGTCAATGGAGTTTTTTACCATTATAATTTTTGTGATTTTTTATAATTTTTTGTCCTGAAATATGAATATTAAGTTCGAAGCTAGAAATAATAAGACCCCATTTGAGTAGCGTTTCGATTATTTTGCGCCACTAGATTATTATATACTGGGTCACAAAGCTCAATTTTTATGGGGCCAAACCCATAAACATTAGCACGATGCTAGCGAGTACAGGTTGAAATCTTCTAACCAGCTGTAAAACTACACACCTGAACGATTTGTCAATACAGCCTATTGTTAAACAACAGTCATAGTGCTTACCAGGAATGTTTTGTTGATAATATTTGTGACTGGAAATGGCAGTAGCAATGTATTTAGCATGGGTTCCCCTTTCCATTCCATACATTTTCCCACATGAAGGACTGGCCTACGCTCGTTACTGCAGAATGCATGCAAAGCTAACTGGCTACAATGGGAACCAATGAGACTGAGCCTTCTCCCCTGTGTTCTAATTTCTCTGGTCTAACTTAGACGCGCATAGAATCTTCAGTTGGAAGGTGTAGGTTTACGCTCAATTGACCATGGCTATCAGCCAATCAGAATCGAGAACCGGACCGCACAGTGTTAGATATGTGCATTTGTATACTACGCTTCCTTTCAAGGCAAATGTACTGTATGTGACATGAACTGTACTATACCATTGATGTCTGGATCTTTGTTTCTCTTCCGGACAGAAAGGTGAGGGATGCCACAGGGGTGGACATCAACATGCGCGTGGGGGTCCACTCAGGAAATGTCCTCTGTGGGGTGATTGGCCTGCAAAAGTGGCAGTATGATGTCTGGTCACATGATGTGACATTAGCCAATCACATGGAGGCTGGGGGAGTGCCTGGGTAAGCAAATTTGCTGTATGTTTTTGGCAGCTATGATACAAAATATAAACATATTGAAATGATCCATCAAAGCAACATGATAACTTGATGCGTTGTTGTGCATTAAATAATATATGCACTACTGTAAATCTGAACTTGTGTATTGACAATAATTTAGAATCTACTCTAATGTAATTGAACATAATCTTCAGTGGTCTAATCTAATACAATATAAATGTACTTTTATCTATTACATTACCAGTTTTATATGAAATATTCTCCCAAAGTACTATAGTAATAATAACAGTACATATCCAAGTCAATACATGTCCATACATATACTGCAATGACTTCCAAAGCTACACGTTATACCCTGCTATCCCAGTGTGACACGATGTGACGGCACTGACTCACTTGTGTAGGCGTGTCCACATCACCTCGGTGACCCTAGAGCACCTGAACGGCGCGTACAAGGTGGAGCCAGGAGATGGGCAGGAGAGAGACCCATACCTGAAGGAGCACGGCGTTGTCACCTATCTCGTCATCAACCCCAAGGTACACACACCCCTCTCCTCTCAAGACAGAGCAGGCGATGCATTTGTTCTGGAAATCCACTTGTCACACTACTGCTTTTGAATGGGGAGTCTCCACTTTCACTTTTCATTTTATTTAGCTCCGTTGCAGAGTAGATGCGGTACAGTAGAGAGAGGCTTTATTGACATCAGCAATGAAATATTACTGTGAATATCTGAATGGAGACAAACTGTGAGTCTATACTGTATTTTGTTCCCCCTGAGTGTGTGAGAAAATTGCAGCAAATTTGTAACCAAGCAGTGGTGAAAAATGTCTACTTGAATTAATCACTTGACATTAAATACATAATCAATATTTTGTGTTGACTCTCTAATATACTGTAGAGACTGAAACATGGTAATTTATTCATTTGGAATTGCATGTATTTACTAAGACTTTCTATGAAAACACATGAACTTTTCCATTTTTATTTGACCTTTAAGGCAATATGTCATCTGTCAATATGACACCGGCAGAAAATTGTCTGTTGAATAAGAAATAGGCTGTCTCTGTGTGTGCGTGGGTGCGTGCGTGCGTGTCTGTCTGTCTGTCTGTCTGTCTGTCTGTCTGTCTGTCTGTCTGTCTGTCTGTCTGTCTGTCTGTCTGTCTGTCTGTCTGTCTGTCTGTCTGTCTGTCTGTCTGTCTGTCTGTCTGTTTGTCTGTGCATGTGTGTTTGTGTGTGTGTGCATTTGGATATGCTGATGATTAAAGGGCATCTAAAGTTTAGGGAAGGGGGTTATTGACATGAGGCAACATTTGTCATTATTGGGGGTTTGCATCTCACAACTACTTACAAAACACTGCAGAGTCTCAAAAGGGCATATCAACTCTTCAGCTCGACTTGTCTTCTGGCAGATTTCAGGCACATGAATCTCCTGAAAATCAGCAAATTCACTAATTGACAAAGTGATAAGATCACAAGTGTTTTATAATTAACTTCATACTGTATAGAAATAATGGGCACACGCCCATTGACAATTTATCCCTCAGTTTAGGTAGCCAGGCCATGGAAATGTCAAAATAAAGTACCTCTTGAGTTACTAATGGACTTGTGTTGGTAACAATTTTGTGTCACGATACAGAGATAAGTATAACCCATTGTTCACTCACTAATTACATCATATGCATCAGTCAGTTACCAAAAAGCCAAAATGACCAATCGGTATGACAAGAAACATGTCATTTGACTTGTATTTTATTATATTCTTATATTATGTTCTGACAGGTAGAGAAACGGAGCCCTCATTTCAACTTCAGGCACCGGCCCACACTGGAAGGGGGCGTGCGGGGGATGCGTGCGTCGGTCCGCATGACGCGCTACCTGGAGTCCTGGGGCGCTGCCAAGCCCTTCGCCAACCTGCACCACCGTGACAGCATGACCAACGAGAATGGCAAGATCAACACGGCCGTGAGTGTTGACCGCCACTGACCACCAACACTGCCTGTTGGTGAATACAGGCCTGGCGACAGGGGGCATACACATGGGTCAATTGTCCCAGGGAGGGGGAAGGGTGGGGTACACCTCATTACATAATGTGTATTGAAAGGGGGGCCCTTTCACATGATTTTTTCCCAGGCCCGGTCAAAATTGTCAGCGCTCCTGTCTGGGTATAGATTGCAATTATATCCAAAGGGGTCATATTTTCATATTTCACATTGATTTAAATTGAGGTAGCAACTTAAAAAGCTTACAAACAAGGATATTATCAGTGGGAAAATGCAGAGCAGGCTAGGGATGTCATCTGTGTATTGACACTCTAGTCTGGTAAAATAGTCGCTCATCCAACGCTCATCCAAAGTACCGGTATACTGTTTTTATTCATTTGAATTTTTCATTTTTTGTATTCTGTATTTTGTCCTCTCTCTCTCTCTCTCTCTCTCTCTCTCTCTCTCTCTCTCTCTCTCTCTCTCTCTCTCTCTCTCTCTCTCTCTCTCTCTCTCTCTCTCTCTCTCTCTCTCTCTCTCTCTCTCTCTCTCTCTCTCTCTCTCGCTCCCATCCAGGATGTGCCACTGGGACAGTACCAGTTTCGCAGGAGAAGAGAGAGGTGCATATAGTGTTCTTCAGTTACCTGTATGCCTGTCTGTAAAAGTTGAACTTATTCCACCTATTCATCTCTCATACCTTCTGAGTACCGGTTGAACTAGTGTGTGTGTGTGTGTGTGTGTGTGTGTGTGTGTGTGTGTGTGTGTGTGTGTGTGTGTGTGTGTGTGTGTGTGTGTGTGTGTGTGTGTGTGTGTGTGTGTGTGTGTGTGTGTGTGTGTGTGTGTGTGTGTGTGCGCGTGCGCGCGCGCCCGTGCATAAAGATACAGCTGCAATATACTTTTTTCCTGGAGACAATTTCACATCCATGTGCCAGAGAACACCACACACACATGCACGTGCACACACACACACACACACACACACACACACGCACACACGCACACACAAACGCACACTTACACTTACACTTACACGCACACACACACACACACACACACACACACACACACACACACACACACACACACACACACACACACACACACACACACACACACACACACACACACACACACACACACACACACACACACACACACACACACACACACACACACACACACCTTAATTAGGTCTGCCTGCCTATGTTTCTCAGCACTCCATCCTTCAACAGAGTTGCCATGGTGTTTTGCTATTAATAATGCCGCTTGGCTATATTGTTGATGGGGTTGCTGTGCACAGAGTATGAACAAATATCTGCCCAATTGTAATTAGAAATGCACACCGTGTGCAGAGACTGCATTAAGATTTGTCTTTTTTTACTTGGAGTTGCTATGGTGTTTTGGGAATTTAATTTAGCAATGCTGGGGACTGTATTGTTGATGTGTTGATGTGAAAGAACAAATACTGCCCAATATGCCGAAAAATAATTATTCACCAAATATTCACCATCTGCAGAGACTGAAGATGGAGATTTATTTATTTCATGTTGTTCATTTAATTAACTGTAGAAGTGACAGTTTGAAAAGACTGTTTGAATTGTAGTTAGAAATACACAAATGCCTCAAATTAGGATTTGTGTTTTTATTATTATTATATTTATTATTATTATTATTATTATTATTATTATTATTATTATTATTATTATTGTGTTTTTTGTTTCCCATCAGAACAAAGTCTCAGAAGAGGCGGTTTGAAGAGGAGTTCAACGAGCGAATGATTCGCACATTTGATGGAATCAATTCACAGAAGTGAGTTTTCCAAATCCCATATAATCAGAGAGAGGCTTCAAGCCAAGTAGCTATTTCATAAATTGCATGTCTCGTATCAGATTTCACACCATATATTGAAAACGAGAACATGTTCTGTTTTCTAGGCAGTGGCTGAAATCTGAGGACATTCAGCGCATATCTTTATTTTTCCACAATAAAGCACTGGAGAAAGAGGTATGGCAATCAGCATAGGAATACATTACCTAATGAAACATCAGTATCATCCATGGCTTTTAACCCTCTGCTTGGCTGAATTCATTTTTTTCTACAACAGTAGCAGTATTTACATCAGTTTATCAAGGCCTGCAGCTAAAACCATATGGTTGTGGAATAAAAAAAAGCTTTTTTGCATTGGCTTATACAAAGAGATTGTTGTACTGTACATTGTACATTTGAATGATACAGAATGTCAACCCTGGATGATGTACGGTAGATGATGGTGGATGTTCATTCGGCATAGAGTAAATTGGACTGGATGCCTTGTCAGGGCCCGTCTGTCCTCTTATGTCGGATGCAATTGTACCAACCCCAAGAGTACAGCTCAAGGACACATGTGTTTGAACGCTGTGTGTCGTGTTTGTCTGCACTTCATGTCATGTCCCTCGCAGTACCGAGCCACCACTCTGCCTGCGTTCAAGTACTACGTGACCTGTGCCTGCTTGATATTCTTCTGCATCTTCATTGTCCAGATCCTGGTCTTGCCAAAGTAAGTGGGTTCTCTCTTCTCTTCTCTTCTCTTCTCTTCTCTTCTCTTCTCTTCTCTTCTCTTCTCTTCTCTTCTCTTCTCTTCTCTTCTCTTCTCTTCTCTTCTCTTCTCTTCTCTTCTCTTCTCTTGTCCTCTCTTCTCTTCTGTAATGTTCTATTATGTTGTATGTCTCATGTTCTTCAAATGCAATGGCATTTGATAGGTTATAAGCAGTCCGTACCAAGACAAGTCAAGTCAAGTCAAGTCAGCTTTTATTGTCACGTTCTTCAAATGCACAAGTCATACAAAGGAAACTGAAATTACGTTTCTCTATATACCATGACAAGACATAGACATACACAGGACTGACATTTTACAGACTGACATAAAGTGCAAGACCGGACAGGTAACAGTGATGGACTGGTAACAATAAGTGAATCATAATAAATACAATGATACATGTAGACAAAAATGTAGGATAAAAATAGGATAAATAGGATGTAAGATATTACAGTAATAAGATAGTAATACCAGAGAGAGTAGAGAGAGAGGTTCCATTGGCCCATTGTTTCCTGGTTCTATTATGGCCCCCCTTAGGCAGACCTAGGCAGACCTAAGGACGGTTCTATTCATTGTAGGAGCATTATGACACGCCCCTTTAGGCAGACCGGAACCTGGTCGCGTTAGGTGCCCATAGAAACCTATTATGTTGGCATATCTCTATACTTAAAGAATCTCTGGTAATACAGTTTTTCTCGATTGCCTACACACAAGTTCTGGTACTTCACACACAATTCTCGGAACATCTCACCCATTTCCCAACTCCCCTAACCAATGTCACTGAACACTAAACACAATTTCTACTTAACACTCAAATTCCAGTTTTAAAACACACTCTTTTCACACCATTACACACAATTCTCTGGATTACACTCAATTTTCATAAAGAAAAACACTGGGTTTCTCATGGAACACACTGTCATTCACAACACTACAATCAACTGCAATACTATGTTCACTTCCTCATCACATGGGCAAACTCTCTTCATACCGGTTTACAATCTGAAATCATCACCCCATAAGGACACACATTGCATGTCATATTGATGAAAAATGAGTGGATGCAAGGAGAAAACCCATTTGTTTAGTTTTTGAATTCAAAAATATGTTATACAAGACATAACTTTCATGTGGTGACCCAATATTTTACAAAACATTAGTGCAATTTTTACAGTAAATATTTTTGAAAAAAATGTCAAATATATATACACATCTGTGTACTCCATGTCTAAAAACAATATTTCAGTATTTTACTACAGAAAAATACCCTCTTTAGTAAGTAGAACACTGAAGAAAATAAGTTTCTACTGTGTTTCAAGTTGAGTATAGAGTTTTTTTTTCATAGCAATAGGCTATACAGTAATGTAATGGTTTTTTTGTACTGCCAAATAGGCAGTGGGGTTTATCTTTGTGTTGTTTTTGTGAAAAAGACATAAAAATCTTTCTGTTTCTGTTTGTGTGTTGTGGGAATTAAGTTTTATGTCACAGTATCCATGCAATCCAGAACAAAAAAAGCCCAAGTTACTGGGAGAAATTAGTTTTACCCTGTGCCCAACAGTGTTTTACAGTTTTTCTCGATTGCCTCCACACAATTTTCTGAATCAGTTTTCGAATTCTCAAAACTCTACACACAAATCTCCAAACCTCACACGCAACGGGCAGAACTCTTCACTTCCTCTGAAAAATGCACGTCTTGTCTCAAAACAATGTACTCTCTTCTAAAAACCTAATTTTGTTCTCAAATATAACATACAAGCAGTCATTTCAATACACTCTTATGTGAACCATTGAACACTAATATGCACAAGGTAAAACTCTATACTCAACTTGACACACAGTAGAAACTTATTTTCTTCACTGTTCTACTCACTAAAGAGGGTATTTTTCTGTAGTAAAATACTGAAATATTGTTTTTAGACTCGGAGTACACAAATGTGTGGCAAAAAATATATTTTACATATTTTTCTGAAATTTTTTAAAAATGTACTAATTTATTGTAAAATATTGGGTAACCACATGAAAGTGATCTCTTGTATAACATCTTTCGGAGTTCAAAAACTAAACAAATGTTTTTTCTCACTGCATCCACTCATGTTTTCATCAATATCACATACAATGGGTGATGATTTCAGATTGTAAACCAGTATGAAGAGAGTTTGCCCATCTGATGAGGAAGTGAACATAGGGTGGCAGTTGATTTTAGTATTTTGAATGGCAGTGTGTTCAATGCGACAACCAGGGTTTTTCTTCATGAAAATTGTGTGTAATCCAGAAAATTGTGTGTAGTGGTTTGAAAAGAGTGTGTTTTAAAACTGAAATGTGAGTGTAAATAAGGAATTGTGTTTAGTGTTCAGTGACATTGGTTAGGTGAGATGTTCCGAGAATTGTGTGTGAAGTACCAGAACTTGTGTGGAGGCAATCGAGAAAAACTGTAATGGGTCTGCAAATGTGTATTGTAGTGACTGTCTGTGTGTGTCATTTGACGACAAAATGAGGTTTTTAGAAGAGAGTACATTGTTTTGAGACAAGACGTGCATTTTTCAGAGGTAGTGAAGAGCTTGGCCCGTTGTGTGTGAGGTTTGGAGATTTGTGTGTAGAGTTTTGAGAATTCGAAGACCGATTCCGAAAATTGTGTGTAGGCAATCGAGAAAAACTGTAATAGTGACAGTAGCAATAGTAACAGTGAATAATATACTAGTTATATATACAAAAGTGGTAAGGTTGGAGTAGCAGCATTGTAAGCAGCATGTTGTATTGTCTTATTGACAGCAACAAGAATGACTGAGCTCAGGTTTGGTAACCAGAGGGGGAATGAGATACTTCACCATCACTTTAAAGTCTCTTCAATTGATCTATACGTTTAGAGAGAAGACATAATGCATGAATAGTCCTTTAGCACTGAAGTGGCCTTTTCTTTCTGTGCTTGTTGTGCTTGAAGTGTAGCAAGCACTTACTTATGCCCTTATCAGTCAGATCTGTCAGTTGGTTCCCTGTGTGTGTGTGTGTGTGTGTGTGTGTGTGTGTGTGTGTGTGTGTGTGTGTGTGTGTGTGTGTGTGTGTGTGTGTGTGTGTGTGTGTGTGTGTGTGTGTGTGTGTGTGCGTGCGTGCGTGCGTGCGTGCGTGCGTGCGTGCGTGCGTGCGTGCGTGCGTGCGTGCGTGCGTGCGTGCGTGCGTACGTGCGTACGTGCGTGCGTGCGTGTGTGTGTGCGTGCGTGTGTGTGTGCAATGTGGGATGTGTGCCTTTGTTTAAGAGAGGTATGGGTTGGTAAAGGGTCTGTGTATTAGCTAAAATGTGCAAACCTTTGTAGTCGGCTGTGATGCATTAGGCATTTCAGTGGCATTTATGGGGAAATAAGACTCCCCCTTCTCTGCCCCCCTCCTAACTACCATGCTCTTTCTCTCTCTCTCGCTGTCGATCTATCTTATTCTCACTCTCCCTTTCTCTCTCCCTAATCTTTTTCATTCTCTCTCTGTCCCTCGCTCACTCACCTCCTCCCTGTCCCTCTCTCACTCCCTCACTCTTAATCTCTCCTCTTCTACTGTAACCCTCCCTCCCTCCCTCTGTGCCTCCCTCCATCTCTCTTTCTATTTGGCAGGACTGCGCCTCTTGGGGTGTCGTTTGGCATGGCCTTCCTGCTTCTCTCATTCATTCTGGTCATCTGTTTCACGGGCCATTTCACGGTAAGGCGCCGTAAGACTATGTTAAGTGCTGTAATTTTGGTTTGGTTGTTGTTGACTTTGACATGATAAACTTGTCTGTGCAATAATCGGTATGGTATTGTCAATTCTCAGCTACCAGATTTGACGAAAGGAAGGAATTTCAAGACCTTCCATAATATGAAATACGAAATACTACTGTAAATATTTCTAGGTGCCCTCTCCATACTGAACACGTTGTTGGCTGTGTGTGTGTAAGCATGGGAATGTGTTTATTTGTCTGTAAATGGGTGTGTATGTGTGCGTGCACACTTGCGTGCATGCCATTGTGTCCACTTGTGTCCACTTCTGAGAGCTGTAAGTGTGCTAATGTTTTAGTTGAAGTAGATTGCAATGATGTCAGATGTCTGCCGGCCTGGGCTTTTAACAGGGACTGGGGGTTGAGGGGGCGTGTGTGTGTGTGTGTGTGTGTGTGTGTGTGTGTGTGGGGTGGGGTGGGGGGGGTGCTGTCGTGGTCACTATTTTCATGGGAGGAAAAGCTGACAGCTGCCTTCTTTTCTCTCTCTACCTTCATTCTTCCTCTCCGTTGCTGTATCCATGGCTCACCATCTCTTCTCTTTTCTTTCTTTTCTCTCTCCCTTATTCCTCTTCTCATGTGTCTTTGTCCTCTCCTATGCTTTCCTATCTTCTCTTAATCATTTCTCACTCTTCCCCTTCCAATGTGTTATTTTTTTCACTGCTACTCCATTTCTCTTCTTCTCATTGTCAATCTCGTCAATCTCCTATTCCCCCTTCCTTTTCCTCATATTCTCTCGCTCTGTTTCTTCTTCTTCACCTTTTTCTTTTTCTTCTTCTTCTTGGTCTTCTTCATCATCCTCCTCCTTCTTCTTCTCCCTCTCTTCCCTATCTCTCTCATTCTCTACATCTTTTGATCTTGTCATCCATGCCTAACTCTCTTGTCCCTCTTCTTTTCCTATCCCAATACCCCATAATTCCCGCTGCCTTCTGTTCTCTCTCTCTCTCTCTCTCTCTCTCTCTCTCTCTCTCTCTCTCTCTCTCTCTCTCTCTCTCTCTCTCTCTCTCTCTCTCTCTCTCTCTCTCTCTTCTGACCATATCCCAATTCCCCATAATTCCCTTTTCCACCTACTACCCTGTCTGTCTGTCTCTGTCTCTGTCTCTGTCTGTCTCTGTCTGTCTCTGTCTCTCTCTGTCTCTGTCTCTCTCTGTCTGTCTATGTCTCTCTCTCTCTCTCTCTCTCTCTCTCTCTCTCTCTCTCTCTCTCTCTCAGCATTGCAGTAAGACCTCCTCATCCTCTTGGCTCTGGCTGCTGCGCTGGTCCGGAGTGATCGCCAACAAGCCCTGGCCGAGAATCACCCTCACCATGGCAACCACCACCCTCATCCTGGTCATGGCCGTCTTCAACATGGTGCGTGCGTCTGCGGGGGCGGAGCCAAAGCAGATGGGCTGCTCTCTGTGATTGGCTGGAGGCGCACCCATGCATGCTTTCCCCCTTGTCCTACACTGCATATGGCAATGTTTTGTAAACAACCATCAACATAACAGCTTTTTTTGTTGGAGGGGGTTCAAGCTTTTGAAGATTGGACAACAACAACCAATCCCACAACAGAGCATCCGAGTAACAAGAGTCAAAGTGTTTTTTTTGTTTGGTTGTTTTTTGGCCTTTTGGTTTGAACAGGTTGAAAGATGTAGACTGAAACAGTGGGAGACAACAAGACATGGGTCATATTGGGCCTTTGTGTTCATCTCAAGCAAACAAACACTGCTGACGTCAGTCTGTAAGCTGCCTTTGCTTGGAGTAAAAATGTGCACCAATGAAAAATGAATGGCAGGCAGTGATAGGACTTTGACATCAATAATCTGATAGAAGGTGGCATTGACAAGTATTGTACCGAAGCCTTTGACAGACCCCGTACAACTGGCCTCCTCGTGGGATCTTTGCTATAAGCCCTGGGTATGAAGTTGAACAGTAAAAGAAATGCAGTGTTAATTCAACTCTTAGAGAGTTGATTGAACATCTTCTAGAGTGTATTTGGTCACTGAGAGTAGTATAAGGCTCTAAGTTTTGAATGAACGCTGCATTTTTAACTGTGGTATGTCAGTCCGTCTGTCAGAGAAAGGCTTGCTCAGGCATCAGCAACTTTTGATTAGACAGGCACACGGAGACAAACAGTTTGTCTTTCCCTGATTGCTTTTCCATTGTACAAGTTAAGTGAGTTTCCAACCCGGCTCATTGAGACAGGGTCGCGTGTGTGTGTGTGTGTGTGTGTGTGTGTGTGTGTGTGTGTGTGTGTGTGTGTGTGTGTGTGTGTGTGTGTGTGTGTGTGTGTGTGTGTGTGTGTGTGTGTGTGTGTGTGTGTGTGTGTGTGTGTGTGTGTGTGTGTGTGTTTGCTTGGATCTGGTGCAGTGTTTACTGTGCGTTCCATGCTGAGTGAAGTCAACTCTCTCCAGCCTGAGTGTGCAAACACACGCCATCTGCCCTGCTGTCCTCCACACAACTGTGCGTGTGTCGGTGTGTGTGTCTGGGTGTGAGCGTGCATGTGTGTATGTGTGTGTATATGTGTGTGCCAGGAGAGTGCAAATATCACTGAATTACATTCATTTCATATTCATATGCTGGTTATTGACAGTTGGGCTTTGCCTTGGGATTTAACCAACCCAAACAGGAAAAAAGAGATCATACAACTGAGAGGTAATAACGAAAGTGGAAGCAAAAACAAGATTTTCCTCAGCCAGTTGGACTTCAGATGTGGTTAAACACAACAATGATTAATGAAAGTGAATAACTCTTCTACTTCAAATAAAGTTCCCGTTAGTGTCTACTTCAATAAACATAATGTGGGAGATGAGAATAGTTATTGGCTTTCAAGTCAGAAATGGTTTTAAAATGCCAATGTGGGAAACTCAGCCAATATTTGGCCTGAGCAGTTATTGCAGTGGCCCCATCTGTTTACCTGTCTCCACAGAGGGAGATTGGTCAGGAATTGCAATGGCCCAGTCTGTTAGTTTATCTCTGTTTGTCTGATTTAGTCGGAGTGTCTGAGTGTGTTGTCTGCATGGGAGACAAACATATAATGAGTCACACGTACACATGCACGCACACACACATGCACACACACACGCACGCACGCACGCACACACACACACAGACTGTAGTGTCAACTTGATTTCATCATAACTATTTTCATCCATCAGACGTGTTCTGACACATTTTTTTCATTTCCACTTGACTTACTGTGCAGTTCTTTGTGGATGAGGATCTGGCAACACCCGTGCCTGTTTACAATATCTCCAACGAGACTAACTTCTACCCAGATGGGATCCCAGTGCCTTTCATAGAGAGGAATAACTTCTACCTTCCAGTAAGTAAATATGAGCATAATACTAGTACATCATGAAATATCATCATGAGTCCTTTATCTGAGCCTAATAAAACTCTTTCTTAAACGTTTTTCATTCGTAAACTTTTTTCCCTTACAGATCCCTATAATACATCCATGCACTTTGTCTAAGGCACTGTTTATACATAGCTGGTGTTTTGATAAGCAAACATTTTCCACCCTACCTTTACCAAAATATCTTCGTTCACATCATTGGCAAATTCTAATAAATACTCTGCCAAGATCCGTCATAGATCCGTTAAGCCTGAGCGCAGTAAGGACAATGCCATTCAAGCCTCTCTTTTTCTCTGTTTGTATACAAATGTCTAACCGGGGATCTTGACAGAGTTTTTAGGAAGATTGGTTTTCGGAGGAAAAACCTCAGTTTGTGTACTAAAAAATCAACTGTTCACTGAGGAATGCTGATCATGGAGGAGTGCTGTTTCACTTTTTTTCTCATTAACAGGTGCACTTTGGCTTAAGGAAATAAAGCTGCTTAAAATTATGGTCAGACTTAGCTCCAGTTGTGGCTGTTGATAAGGTCTGCCAAAGATTCCAAGGCACACTGCTTGTGAAGTCAAAAAGCCTTTGATTGAACGGGCTGACAAGTTGTGACTACTGTCTTCTTCATCAGGCTCTGAAGAAGACAGTAGCCACAATGCGTCAGCCCGTTCAATGAAAGGCTTTTTAAGTCTGACCATAATTTTAAGCAGCCTCTGTTTGTGTGTAAAATGCACAAATGAAGGGAAAGGTCTTGGTTGTGTTCTTTAGTGTAATTGTGTTCCTGTGCTTGATGCACAAGATTGCCCATTTGAAATAGCCCTCCTACCCGCACATTCCTTTCAAACACTTGAAATTGTAGCATTTTCTGTCTGAGAAAATTAACTGTGTTGATGAACGAAACCAAGTGGTCTTGGTTATGGTTTCAAATAAAAACGTTCGTCTTCTGTTAAAAATGATACACATGGACATTCATACAACTAACTAGTGTGTGTGTGCATGTGCGTGTGCATGTGCATGCATGCACGCGCGTGTGTGTGTGTCTGTGTCCCGTGTGCAGTACTTTATCTACAGCTGCATCCTGGGCCTGATCTCCTGTTCAGTATTCCTACGTATCAACTATGAGCTGAAGATGCTGGTGATGCTGACCGCGGTCATCGCCTACAACATCATCATCCTGCACACCCACGGCACCCTGCTGGACGAATACAGCAGGTTTCTCTACCAGACAGAGGAACAGGACAGGTCTGTACACAAGCGCTGTCTCTCTGTCTATGTGGGTGACTGTGGGCATGACTATGTGTGTGTGTGTGCGTGCATGCATGCGTGCGTCTGTCTGTCTGTTTGTCTGTGTGTCTGTTCATCACGATGGAAACACACAGAGATATTCACGTTTGCTTAACGTGTCCGGGAGCATTGCGAGTCCGAGTGGTTCGCGGGCAGCCTTTCACACTGCACAGTCTGCGTCCACGTTCTATCCACGGGCAGCAGCCATTTATTTTCAATGGAACCCGCTCATTGAACGCGGACGTCCGCGCAGGAAAATAGACTCGAGTTCTATTTTCAAGGAGCATTACCACTCGCGGGGCCGGACATGTGCCACGCTTACACCGCATTCCTGTGTGCAAGGCATGATCCGCTTTCATGTATTCTAACCGTTTCGGACTGATATCGGACACGTTAAGTGGACGTCTCGCGCTTGCGGTGTGTGAGCGCCGTCAGTCTATGCATCTGTCAAGCAACAAACACTTAACAGTTAGAACATTCAGTTTAATACCATACATAAATGGATTATGGGCAGTCATGGGTGAGCGGTTAGGGCGTCAGACTTGCATCCCAGAGGTTGCCGGTTCGACTCCCGACCCGCCAGGTTGGTGGAGGGAGTAATCAACCAGTGCTCTCCCCCATCCTCCTCCATGACTGAGGTACCCTGAGCATGGTACCGTCCCACCGCACTGCTTCCCATGGGGCGCCACTAAGGGCTGCCCCCTTGCACGGGTGAGGCATAAATGCAATTTCGTTGTGTCCAGTGTTCACTTGTGTGCTGTGGAGTGATGTGTCACAATGACAATGGGAGTTGGAGTTTCCAAATGGGCTTTCACGCTTTCACTTTTTTTTTTACTACCTTTGGAACTAATGCATCCATCAGCTCTGACGTTTCTCATGTAACACTCACTTTGTCTCACACAAATACAGACAATAAATACAGAGAGAGAGAGAGAGAGAGAGAGAGAGAGAGAGAGAGAGAGAGAGAGCGTCAAACTCAGACTTGAAGAGAAAGAGAGTGTTGAAGTCAGATTGTGTGTGTGTGTGTGTGTGTGTGTGTGTGTGTGTGTGTGTGTGAGAGAGAGAGAGAGAGAGAGAGAGAGAGAGAGAGAGAGAGAGAGAGAGAGAGAGAGATTATGTTAGACAGTTTGAGAGAGAGAGAGAGAGAGAGAGAGAGAGAGAGAGAGAGAGAGAGAGAGAGAGGGGGAGAGAGGGAGAGAGAGAGAGAGAGAGAGAGAGAGAGAGAGAGAGACAGGAAGCAAGGGAGTCAGAGTGAAAGATTTGGTGACATGCAAAGTGAGCGAGTGGCTAGCTGCGGGGCCTTCTTCTTTTCTCATCCATTTTAAGAGCTGCAAGGGACATGATTGAGAAGATGACTAGTAATGGGCCAGGGGAATAAAAGCCTCGCTCCGCCCAAGATAACTCTGTCTTTCTCACACCACCATAAAATGAACCATTTTTCCATCAAAAGATAAAATGGCCATATCAGTTCTACTCTTTGAAAAGGCGGCGGACAGGACAATCACCTTGGAGTTAGCCGGTGCCGGATTTCATACACGCTAAAGCCAAATACACCCTGGTGGGTGGACTTTCAAATGGGAATGCATTTTGAGATATCTGATATATTTGCATTTATATCAGCATGAGTGTACAAACACGCCTGTTGAATACATAATGTTGCTAATGATATATTCCTCTCTTGCATGCGTATGAAAATAGGCAATAGGCGAGGTGTCACTTTATATAAATGTTTTTCAACGAAAAGGAAGCTCTGATTTATTTTCCTGTCATCCACACCCACACGTAAACACACACACATATAGTACACACACACACACACACACACACACACACACACACACACACACACACACACACACACACACACACACACACACACACACACACACACACACACTGCTGCTGGTGTACTTGATAGACCTATTTTAATATTTATTTTTCTTCAAATGCTACTATTACTATGTCAGAACGCTATAAAGGACTTTTATAAAAAGCACAACAAAATACCTCCTCTTAATGTATGTTCTCTACAAGTCTTCTGTTGTCCAGTCTTTAAATGTCTGTATGAGCACTGTCTATGTCCATACTGTCTTATGTCCATGTATGAGTACTGTCTATGTCTATACTGTCTATGTCCTTACCTAGATTAGTCTATGTCTGCATGGGAAAGCAAGAAACGTAATTTCAAATTCTTTGTATGACCAGTGCATGTAAAGAAATTGACAATAAAACCAACTTGACTTGACTTGACTTGACTTGAACTCACATGATGATGACGATGATGATGATGATGATCAGGATGATGATGATGATGGTGATGATGACGATGATGATGATGATGATGGTGATGATGATGATGATCAGGATGATGATGATGATGATGATGATGATGATGATGATGATGATGATGATGATGATGATGATGATCAGGATGATGATGTCTCTTCCACCTCTCCCTCCCCACAGGCCTGGTGTCCTGAAGGACCTGAAGACAATGGGCTCTGTGTCTCTCTTCATATTCTTTGTCACGCTGCTTGTGCTGGCAAGACAGGTCAGACCCTCATCACACACACACACACACACACACACACACACACACACACACACACACACACACACACACACACACACACACACACACACACACACACACACACACACACGCACTCGCACACGCACACGCACACGCACACGCACACGCACACGCACACGCACACGCACGCACGCGCACGCACACGCACACATGCACATGTACAAATACACACACACGTTCATGCACACACACACACACACACACACACACACACACACACACACACACACACACACACACACACACACACACACACACACACACACACACACACACACACACACACACACACACACACACACACACACACACACACACACATGCAGGCATACGCACTTATGCACACACTCACATGCAGCCGCACATGCACACGCACGTGAATCTCATTTACCATCTTTTGTTTTTCCACTCTCCCCACCATATTGTTTTTCTCCACCATTTCATTTCCATTCAATTTCGTACATAAATCATCCATGGCGTTCGTTACCCTACCCGGGGTAAGGTCAAGAGCATGACCAATGCATACAGAAGGGAAATCTGCTTTTGAATTGAATTGCAATGCGTCATCCACAATTCAATCAATAAATCTATTTGCATGGCAAAAAGGCCAGCGAGGAGCCATTGGCGTGAATGATGAGCCAATGAAGCCTACTATATAGCATGCATATGTCCAAGGATGGACAGGGCCAGAAAAGCAGCCCAGGCATTTTTTTGTGTGGTCTTCTTCAACTTTCATTGAAGCCTGGGCAGTATGAGAGGTGGACAGGAAGCGAATGGGGAGAGAGACGGGGAGGGATCGGCAGATGACCCGGGCCTGGAACCGAACCTAGGTTGCCCGCATAGCAGACCAGTGCCCCAACGTTAGGCCACGGCAGGGCCAGCCCAGGCATTTTTGCCATAAACCAGCCCCTCACTCAAGTCATATATTACTATTGATTAGCTCTTTCCACTCTCTATATTAGCCCAATGGACGGACCTATCTCATTTGAGGGCTGTTCTCTAAGAAAAAAAAAACAAACAAATAAAAACCAACTGCATTGGCCCATAACAACTGTTGGCCCACCGGGAAAATGTCCTGTATGCCATCTTCCCAATCCAGCCCTGTATATGCCTCTTTCCCCGGTTGGACACATAAGGGAGACCATTATGCAAACAAGACCTTGTGCAAATGCCCCTGTCTCAACAGGCAGGCAGACAGGCAGCGAAAAGGCAGACAAGACAGACAGACCAACCGACAGACAAGATACAAAAAGCAATAGATACAAAAGATAGAACCAAACAGGGTCAGGAAAACCATGACAAATGTAAAGAGTTGAAAAATGTAAAGAGCTGGGTTCCTTCAGACAGACTTTCACAGCAGGAGGATCACAGCAATACTATTGTTGTAAAACAGCATTTTTCCGTATTATAGGCCTACAATGGGCCCCAGGACACCCTGCACTGAAAAATATGGGCCTGAACATCAAAAAGGTTCAAGATCTTCTTTCATAGTCATTTCATCAATATTGCTGTGTTCAGCATTATTACTGAATGTATTATGCTTTGGTTTTGTTAAAAAACCCAAAAAAACACCATTATGGTTGCTTTGTTTAAAGTCGTCTATGTAGGCTGGTAATAGCTCGTAATGGACAAACGATCGGGTTTTCTGGGCTTTCTCATTGATATCCATGGTGCGAAAATGAGGCGTCTCTGATTGGTTCCCTCCCCCGACTCTGTGTGTATCCAAGAGTAGCAACCAACTGATAGCTAGGCTAATCAAGGTTTCATTAGTTCACTATCTCACAGGGACCACTGCACTCAAGAAGCTGAGATAGATTGCGTGGTGTATAATTGGGCAAGATCGCTGGCCATGTTGTGAAGTACTGCCACAGCCGAGAAATGTCTATGCAGTAAACATTCTCGAGCTCGGGAGTACGGGGCGCCACTGAGAGCTCGGGCAGTATATACGCCCGCAGATATGTGCAAACTCTAAGCGGACACCCCCCGGCAGATGATGGTCAGAGAACAATCAGGAGTTGAACTGGGACGAAGCTAGGGCAAGACACCAGACGAATCGACCGAACAGCGGCAGGCGAAAGGGGAGGTGGTGGGTGCGAGTAAAAAAAAAAATCTGACTGGAGACAGGTGAGTGGAGAACAAATGCTGTATAGTTAATTAAGGGGCGTTCCAAATTCCAGTGCGCTAAAATTCCACCCAATGACGGCACAGCGGAGAATGAGATGGTTAAATAGGCATGCCTATCTTTTCGTGCTGAATTCAGACGAATGACAGTTGAGTGGAGAAAAGCAAGCAGGTGTTAAGTCAGGCATGCCAAATTTCATTACGCTTCTCTCAAACTTTAGCTTTTAACAAAACGTGCATTTCATGCCACCAGCCACCACTTGTTTTGAAAACTTGTGGAAAAAAATTACTCAACATGTTTTTAGAAAAACCGCACATCTATGGGTGGGCATAAACCCAAGTGAGCAATGCCTTTTTTCGAAGAGACATAACGTCTATCCTTGGGTTCTAAGTGTTTGTAAACACGATGTTATGAGGAGGGGCAAGACACTGGCAGCCAACCACGTGAGCTAATTTTTTGACCGACAGCAGTTTCCAACAATCAGAGGTCAAGTTGTGCGCAGCTAGGTTCGCTCAGCCAGGGGAAAACAAACATTTAGAACCCATGAAGCTCTTCCTGATTCGCTCTTGGCTCTGCATTGTTTATGTAAATTGGGAAACAGCCTGTGGAAGTGACGTACCACTTGGGCGCGTAACATGTGTATGCTCCGTTTTTCAAAAGGAGCGAGTAAAACTGTTTTTTAGTGGAAGTTGATCTTTACGAATCCCTGCCTTAGACGCAAGCAGGCAGACCCAAGCTCATGCCCTAAAAACCCACCTCACTAGCCCACCACACCTCCCAAGTGTCCCCCCACACCCTATGTCACATCTTAAAACCCCAAAGCAATAGTGTCTGGAGCCCAGGGACACAGGGTTGAATGTAAAACCCACCCTGTCCCCCCACTACAGCCGCCGTCCAGATCAATCCATTCCCTCAACAGCTCCCCCAGCTCCATCCCGATGGCACATTGGTAGTAACATCACACACACACACAGACGTATGTACTCGCACGCAGGGCAGGGGCCACTGACAGCTTTTTCTGTGCCCAGGGCAAAGTCATCTGAAAGGCCCAATACATCCAATACATCCAATGTAATGAAAACCCAATTCTGGGCCCCCTCTTTCCCCTGGGCAATGGACCCCTTTGTCCCCCCTGTCAGCACAGACGTATGCACTCGCACGCACGCACGGACGCATGTCCCAACAGCTGTGTCTGGAGCACAGGGAATGAGGTGAGAGTGGCAGCATCTATCCATCTACACTATCTGTCTCAGGGTCTGAGGGAGGAGATCTCCTTGGGGGATTAGCTGGCCACTCTCTACCCAGCCAGAAAACCACCAGGAGCCTCTTCTATCACCTACACACACACACACACACACACACACACACATACGTACGCACACACACACGCACGCACGCACGCACGCACGCACGCACGCACGCACACGCGCACACGCACACGCACACGCACACGCACACACACAAGCACAATCTCTCATTCTCTCTCGCAAGTACGCATGCACACACACACACACACACACACACACACACACACACACACACTGACACTAGCAGACAGTACACACCACTCGCCCATAACACTTACCAGCCTGGCTGCCCACCCAAAAATAGACTAGTATCCCCCAAACACCATACGGCTATCTTATTTATTGCTTTCTGGAAGAGAAAGTATGGTGGGGGTGAAATAGAAGGGGAGGTGGATTTACAGTGTGATGGGCCGAAAACTAGATTTACGATGCCACCGGCCAGACAAGGCATGGCCGTGCCAGTGCCACACACACACATGCATGCAGAGTACCAGATTACACGCACACACACACACACACACACACACACACACACACACACACACACACACACACACACACACACACACACACACACACACACACACACACACACACACACACACACACACACACACACACACACACACACACACACACACACACACACACACACACACAAAGGGCTATTACTGTCCATATAATGCCCGCTTGGTTTATGGTAACTAGCTTAGTATGCGTGAGTATAAACATACTCATTGGCATTTGTGTATGATTCATTGCTACAGTATACGTACGAATATGTGTGGGCAGGTCAGCCGACAGGATGGGACAAAGGGGTCAGTTGCCCCAGGCCCTCGGAGACAGGGGGCTCCGAATTGGATAATCACATCCAAACAGACAGTACACACCACTCACCCATAACACTTACCAGCCTGGCTGCCCACCCAAAACAGACTACTATCCCCTGAACACCGTGACAAACGGATCAGTTGCCCCAGGCCCGGGGATAGAGGGGGCCCAGAACTCTTCTTCACTTCTCATCACATTACCATGCATTCCATGTATTAAGGGGAGGGCTCTTTTAGATGATTTTGCCCTGGGCCCTGCCAAAGCTGTCAGCGGCTACGCGTGGGTGGAAAGCGATGGCAATCCCAAAGGTCATCCTGATGAAACTCAGAGGCCTCATTAGTATTATCCAGCCGTTGGCGGAATTTTATGTCTGAACATTGAAGGCCTGAAATGCTTTGCACCTCAGATACTGCAGTGAAAATTAAAGCGGTCACTCTCCCCGTGAAATAAATGTGTTCTCTCTTGAATTACTAAATGTCAGAGCTGCGTTTTGTCATGCGTACTGCTGTGTAAAAATACTAGGGCTAGAATTGGGTTCCCATTACATTGTATATATTGGGTAGGGGGCCCTTTCAGATTACTTTTGTCCTGGGCCCAGCAAAAGCTGTCAGCGGCCGTGATAAGCAATATCAAATGTTATCGCAAGGTTAGGAGAATGTATTGCTTTTATTGAGGCCTTAAATATTTTAGCAGCACGTCTGATAGGAATAGAATAAGGATTTCTTTTGTTCTTGTGTCCAGAGTTGTGTGGATACAGTATTAGCACGTCCTCCTGGAGGTCAGGGAGGAATTAAATACATGAATATAACATAATATAAAACGGTAATGAATAGCAGGAACACAATGCTAAACTGAAACATTTCCTAATTAAATTATTCATTCCTCCTCTGGTGCTGGAAAGTGAATGAGTCTAGAGGGAAATATTCTAGGTTTAATCTAGCCCTCTGGTTGTGTTATGGTCAAAAATGACCGTTTTGAAACTTCGTTCTTAAATAACTTCTCTATTTTTCATCATACACTAATGACGCTTCATGATATCCTCCAGCTAACCTATTCAAATGGTCAAAATGAGATATGATGAAATTCCTAAATAATTGTGGAAGATACACCAACTTGTTACATTCATGGTGTTTCGGTCAAAAATGACCGGACCATTAATTTACATCTCCCAAAGTTATATACAGTTATATCACATTCACTTTACTCTCATATTCTTTTTTGTTAGGCTTTTCAGAATACAACCATATGTACCACATTAGAATATATGTTTACAGTTAGTTGAAATACTTGAAAAAAGTAAAGGTGCTCCAAACGACCTGAAAGCCTCTGAGAGGCCCTAGACTCCAGAGAGTTAATAAAAACGAATTGGTGCAAGATAAGAAAACAAGTCTACAAATCACTAAAACAAAGCAGAATAACATTTAAATCACATTGGAAATTGGTTCCAAAAGGATGTCTAAAAGGTATTGATCACAAAATATGCAAATCAGATTTTTAATCAATGTACTATTACCTTTTTTTGTGTAGGTGGTCAATTTTGACCGTTAACACCATGAACGTAACCATGTTTCTAACACAACCAAAAGGCTAGAGGAAAACGTACTGGTGTGATGGTACTGGAGGAAAGGTGTAAACTCTCTCCCAGATTAATTCATCGTTTTAATGAGTATAGAAGATTCAGAGGTAGGAGGAGATAACACAGCAGGCATGTTAGACCGTCATGGTTTCCCAATGCTTTTAACCATGGTCACTTAGCCTACAGGTGAGCATCTGGGTTCTTAGGTGGTGACACTTTCTGTATCCAGGAGATATACTAGCTGTGGTCAGCAAATGCTTTCCCTCACAGGAAGGTTGATTTGCACATTAACAAAATCAAAAAAAAGCTCTAATCACTAAACAGTGATATTCTACTTCAAGTTGTGGTTTGTGTTATTACTGTATTCATTCAGGTTCAGATGTTTAATCTGGACCTGGATGAGGTGAGAGTTAGTGCAGTGAAAACAATGGGAATTAAGAAAGGGGGAAAAAAAAGACAATGCTATTAATTAGCCATGCATGTCATTACATTACACTCATTATCATGCATAATAGAACAAAGAGTTTGTCTTCTTCTTTTCTCCGTAGAGTTTTTTAAAAATATATTTTACTTCAGGGCAATAAAATGTACTGTATATTTAATAGGTTTTTTTTTTTGCAATTTCTGTGGGGTATGAAAGAAAGGTAAATAAATACCCTCCACAAACCAGCCCATGTACTATGGTATTGTTCATTTTACAGTATAATGCTTATACTTTTAGTTTTATATGCTCCTTCAAGCACATTTCTGATGATCGAGTATGATAATGCTGTGGCGCAACACGCTGAGCCCATGGGGCATGCCCATGGGGACCCTGGTTCAAGTCCGGCCAGGGTAATTTCAAGTCAAGTCAAGTCAAGTCAAGTCAAGTCAAGTTTATTGTCAATTTCTTTACATGCACTGGTCATACAAAGAATTTGAAATTGCGTTTCTTGCTCTCCCATGCAGACATAGACTAATCTAGGTAAGGACATAGACAGTATAGACATAGACAGTACTCATACATGGACATAAGACAGTATGGACGTAGACATTGCTCATACAGACATTTAAAGTGCAAGACTGGACAACAGAAGACTTGTAGAGAACATACATTAAGAGGAGGTATTTTGTTGTGCTTTTTCTAAAAGTCCTTTATAGCGTTCTGACATAGTAATAGTAGCATTTGAAGAAAATAAATAATTAAAAAAGGTTTATTAAATACACCAGCAGCAGTATGTGTGTGTGTGTGTGTTTGTATGTGTTTTGTGTGCGTGTGTGTGTGTGTGTGTTTGTGTGTGTGTGTGTGTGTGTGTGTGTGTGTGTGTGTGTGTGTGTGTGTGTGTTTAGTGCAGGTAGAAAGTGCGGTGTGCGTCTGTGTGTGTGTCTGTGTACCTGTGTATGTGTGTGTGTGTGTGTGTGTGTGTGTGAGAGTATGAGTTGTGTGTCAGTGTGTGTATGTTTGGGTTTAGTGCAGAAAGTGCGGTGTGCTTGTGTGTATGTGTGTGTGTGTGTGTGTGTGTGTGTGTGTGTGTGTATGTGTGTGTGTGTGTGTGTGTGTGCATGTGTATGTTTTGAGTTAGTGCAGGTTGAAAGTTCAGTCACAGATGTAGTAGTGCAGGTGGAATGTTCAGTCGCAGATATGGTGGTGGGGATGAGGGGGGGAGCTTTGTCAGTGGCCTGGCTGGCTAGAGGCTGACAGTGAAGGGAGAGTGGGTTGAGTGTTCAGTATCTTGATTGCTTGATGCATCGTGCTGCTTGCAAGCCTGGTGGTACGGGAACGGAGGCGCCTGTACCTCTTTCCAGAGGGCAGGAGGCTGAACAGTTTGTGTGCAGGGTGGCTTGTGTCTTTGATGATCATCAGTGCTTTCCGGGTGAGGCGTGCGGTGTAAATGTCCTGCAGGGAGGGGAGTGGTACTCCAATGATCTTCTTCGCTGTGTTCACAACACGCTGGAGTGTCTTCCTGTTTTTCTCCGTGCAGCTTCCTCCCCACACTGTGATGCAGCTGGACACGACGCTCTCTATGGTTCCTCTGTAGAATGTTGTCATGATGGAGGGTGTAGCACTTGCCTTCTTTAGTTTGCGCAAGAAGTAGAGACGCTGATGGGCCTTCTTCGCCAGTGATGTAGTGTTGGTGGTCCAAGAGAGGTCGTCGCTGATGTGCACTCCAAGGAACTTGGTGCTGCTCACTCTCTCCACAGCATCACCGTCGATGGTCAGTGGTGGCAGTTGTTTTTGGACCCTCTGAAAGTTGACGACAATCTCCTTGGTCTTGTTGACATTCAGCAGGAGGTTGTTGTCTTTGCACCATCTGGCCAGCAGGTCTACTTCTTCTCTGTAGTGGGTCTCATCGCCCTTAGTGATGAGGCCCACCAGTGTTGTATCATCCGCAAACTTCACTAGATGGTTAGTGCTGTGGGTCGTTGTGCAGTCATGTGTCAGCAGCGTGAACAGCAGGGGGCTGAGAACACAACCTTGTGGAGCCCCCGTGCTCAGGGTCAGGGTGCTTGAGGTGTTATTCCCTACCCGTACTGCTTGTGGTCTCTGCATCAGGAAGTCCAGCAGCCAGTTGCAGAGGGAGGTGCTGAAACCTAGTTTGTCCAGTTTTCTGATGAGTTGTTGTGGTATTATGGTATTGAATGCTGAACTGAAGTCAATGAACAGCATTCTCACATATGAGTCTTTATTGTCCAAGTGGGTGAGGGCTGGATGGAGGGCAGCCCTGCCTCATCTCTCTCTCCCAATCATTTCCTGTCTACTCTAATACTGCCCTGTAATAATAAAGGACAAAAAGCTCCCAATAATACTTAAAAAAATATATCACCATAGATCGAGCTAAACAAAGAAAGAGAGTGTAAGCGCGTTACTCTGCTGTCCTCCAAACCCAACAGAGCTGAGCGCCACTGTGCTATATAGCGAAGGCATTTCCGTAGCTCTCTACCATTAATTATGCAGTAGCAGTAGCTTAGAGGCCAGATTGACCAGACCAGGCTTAGTTAATAGACTTTTATCGGGAGCTATATCGGGACTTAGCCTAGTGCCGCTTAGGACAATTAGTTTTGACATGGCTGATGGCGTTCGCTGCTGGCGTAGTAGCAAACGAAAGGAAGTGACATACAAATGCCTGTGTTTTCATTTATTTCATCTTTACATTTCCCTCCAGTTGTACATGTTTTGTGGGATTGTATTAATTGAGAGATGGTGTTCATGTTTATTGAATGTGTGTGTGTGTGTGTGTGTGTGTGTGTGTGTGTGTGTGTGTGTGTGTGTGTGTGTGTGTGTGTGTCTGTGTGTGTCTGTGTGTGTCTGTGTCTGTGTCTGTGTATGTATGAGTCACTTGTGCCCATTAAGTGTCAACTCCATTGGAATATCCACACGTCTGTTCTTTCTCCCATTTATGCAGGCATTAATACATCCCAGGTCACATACACATCTGTCACCATCCTTGCAGTGCACTGCACTACTTCTTCACTTCCTTTCATTTTCCCCTTTCTTCCATTTCACTCACACTACTTAATAATATTAGTGCCCCTCCTCTGACATGACTGTAAATTAATGGACTATTGCTCTTTCCTTAATCATTCAAAAAGGATAGCCCAATTACGCTCATATGGTCAAAGAATGACATGATTAAGACTAAAAGTTCTGGCAGGTTTCTTTTTTTTAACCAAAGCATTTTGTAGCCAGGAGGGTGTAAACTTGTGGAAGGTCATTCAGGAAAGACTGCCCAGGCAAACACAGCTTTGGCACTTGGGATGTAAAAGTAATAGGAACAAATGCGTACGTGGACACAAACTTGGCCTTGCCTTGCGTATAGAATGCACTTAAGTTACCGCAGGGGGTCCTTAAGGGATAGAGTACATTGATTTTAGTCCTGCATTACCATGTGTGGTGTATCGTGTGTGTGTGTGCGTGTGTGTGTGTTGTGCACTGGTGTTGCCTGCGTGTGTGCATGTGTGTATTATGACTCAGCCCCCGGATGAGAGTGGCGGCCTCACCCTCTGTGTCCTCTTGTAACAGAATGAATATTACTGTAGGTTGGACTTCCTGTGGAAGAACAAGTTCAAGAAGGAGTGCGAGGAGATCGAGACCATGGAGAACCTCAACAAGGTGCTGCTGGAGAACGTGCTGCCGGCCCACGTGGCGGAACACTTCCTGGCGCGGAACTGGAAGAATGAGGTAGGCAGGGGGTCTCCGGGGAGCGATGAAAGTCCAAGCCGGTCCAAGCATGTATGGGGTCCTAAGCACAATTTAATCACGTGGGACCCCTGGTGGCGTGGGGCCCTAAGCCATCGAAAAGTTCGCTTATGGCTTAGGCCGGCCCTGCTCCCATTTGTAACAGCAGTCCACAGCACACAGTGCTTACTGCACACAGCGAAAACTGATCTGCGGAGCGATGTTGGTGTTGTCGGCATGGTGTCTGTGTGATCTTTCAGAAGGATTCTCACATTTCCACCCTCATATCCCTCTTGAAATGACAAATATGCTACATGTTCACCAGTGTCTTACCACTTTTAATTTAAGCAAAGCACACTCGTCTTTAAAGACTGTCAGTCAATGAAAGCTAATTGGAAGAGAGCCATTGTAGCCTATCAGAGGAGACACTGACGAAGGCAACAGCAGAAACGTTTGTCTACACTTCTACTGCTATGTAAATAAAAATAAAAAAAAAAGAAGAAAAGAAGAACCCGAGTGCGATCCACTTTCTCACCTTCCAAGCCTATCAGAGGCGAATAAAGTTGTACGTGCCATTATCACCGCGGCTATTAGCTCCCCCCATTTCAGTGTTTTTCGTGCTGTCACAGAATTTCCTGCTAGTCAGTAATCAATACGTATTCAATTCTGCATAATTTGCAGGACAATGATGCGGTACCTGCATATTCACATTGAGCTAAGTCAATCTAGAAAGAAAGTTAATTGTGTAATAAAAAGGTTACTTTAGATTGATTGCTTTGTAAATTGATTTTGGGTCACCTCTCTGTCTGACAGCTCATAGCTCGGAGTGACATTGAGCTTGTTGGTAAAGCACAGGACCAAGTTGACATTTCACAGTATAGATTCTGTCTAACTACATGTATGTTTAATGCGCAGAAAATAGTATGTTTAATTAGCGTGTGCGTGCATGCATGCTCGTGTGTGTGTGTGTGTGTGTGTGTGTGTGTGTGTGTGTGTGTGTGTGTGTGTGTGTGTGTGTGTGTGTGTGTGTGTGTGTGTGTGTATGTGCATATGTATGTGTATTCATCACAGGACCTATACCACCAGTCTTATGACTGGGTGTGTGTGATGTTTGCCTCCATCCCGGACTTCAAAGAGTTCTACACGGAGTCGGATGTGAACAAAGAGGGCTTGGAGTGCCTTCGGCTTCTGAATGAAATCATTGCAGATTTTGACGAGGTGCGTCTTTATCATCAGTGTTTTGACCAAGACTTTCTTTTTAATAGTTCATTAAAAACAGTAGGCTACTGAACACTGAAACTGAAAAGAAGAAGCTGGAGCAACAGAGAAGCAATTCTTGTTTCTTTTTAGTCAAGTGCACAACCAAGTAGGGACCAACGTTTCAATGGTCAAATCGTCTTCATCAGAGGCCAGTCCTAAACACTGTTTTATGGAAGACTTGAAAAGAAAATATTTTGTAGAATATGTTATGATATATTCATGATGCAAGACAACTCCCAAGTTCTGCATAACATTCTTCAATGATATGTTGTGAACATCCTTTGAGGCTTGAAGATCTTAATTGTACTACCACAACTTTTCAAGGTTCTAAGCAATTACAGGTACATACTGTACATACAGTGTCAGAGATGATTTAATGTTAACATGAAATTATTTTTTTACAATGCAAAGACATGTGACTCATTGAATATGATACCTGTACATCCACCACCGAGGCTAAGGGATTCATTATCCATGGAAAAGTAAGCTTTTTCTATAGGCGTCCATTATAAAAGTCTCCTCTCAAGTCTCCTGAAGGGGCATGGCCTACATCATATGTGAAACAGGAAAGAACATTCAGTTCATCGTCTTTCTCTACTATTGAGCTACAATTCTTGCCATGCCATAGAACCCTTATGGGTTCACTTGTTAACAAACCGATGAAGATTTGACTGTGAGTGCAGTACACATTTCATCAAGTCACAACAGAGAGTAGCAGATAGCAGACTTGAAACTGCTTCTGCAGATTACTAGGGTTAGGGTACATTTAATCTGTAGCAATAAACATGTTTTTTTTTAAATTCAGGGAGCGTGTCTGACCACTAGCCTGTGTCATGTTTCTGCTCCTCGCAGCTGCTCTCCAAGCCAAAGTTCAGCGGCGTCGAGAAGATCAAGACCATCGGCAGCACTTACATGGCAGCTACAGGCCTCAATGCATCGCCAGGGGCAGAGTGCACACAGGCGAGAGCTCTTTTTGTGTGCTCTCAGTGTGTGGATGTGTGTGTGTGTGTGTGTGTGTGTGTGTGTGTGTGTGTGTGTGTGTGTGTGTGTGTGTGTGTGTGTGTGTGTGTGTGTGTGTGTGTGCATGTGCGTGTGTGTGGGTGTGTTGAAGATTTGAAAAGAAAATCCAATGTTCATGTTCACTTTCTTCTCTTTTCTTGTCTTGTCGTTTCCTGTCCTTTCTTCTTTTTTTTACCTCCCTTCAACCCACAGGAGCATGACAGGCAGTACATCCACATCGGGACCATGGTGGAGTTTGCCTTCGCCCTAGTGAGCAAGCTGGACGTCATCAACAAGCATTCCTTTAATGACTTCAAACTGCGCATCGGTGCGTATTACTGCTGTAGCCGCATGGCTAATGGAAAGCTGGACCAGAGGGGGGGGATTAAAGTGACATGCGATCACATGGGTTATCTGTGATGTATGTATGTATGTATGTATGTATGTATGTATGTATGTATGTATGTATGTATGTATGTATGTATGTATGTATGTATGTATGTATGTATGTATGTATGTATGTATGTATGTATGCCTGTAGGTAGGCAGGCATGAGGGAGGCATAGACTTACAACATATGTCCAATTATATCTGTGAAACTGCTTTGATGCGATAAAGTGGGGCCTCATAACTGGAGTCTGAAAAAAAATAAGTTAGACAGGTGGATGTACCAGAAGATGTACCAGGCTAGTAATGATGTAGTAGTTCTGCATCAGTGAAACTCTGCAATTCAGCACTCATATATCACGCAAATTCATCTCAATTTGTTTTCCAAATCTCTTCCCCTGGGAGCACCTACGGAAATGTCAAGTTTGTTTTCATCTTTTTCATAATCATGCAAAATAGCACGTCATCCTCAGTCTCCTCAGCTTAATGGCCAGGAAAGTTCCTCCTGCTTTTGCACACATTGGTGGTTAAGAAATGCACGGGTCAGCAGCAGTGCCCCCCCCCCAGGTGGATCTGCATTGGAAATGAATGGGCGCTCTGGCCAGGTGGATCGGAAATAGCTCCTCGGAAATAGCGGAAAAAGCTGCTCTCTAGTCATGACGGCTGATGCAGTTAGCTGGGGCGCAGCTGTCCAGCGCAGTTTGTCAGGAGCTCATTAAAGCACAGGCTCCCCAGTGAGGGTACCATGGTCAGGTCTCTGAAAGAAACCCTCTCCAGCCTCTCTCGCTCTCTGGAAGGCTGCTTGCCATCCTGTGAATTGTTGCTTGTGCTAGTGAATGGTGCCAATGAGAACATCATGGCCAATGACACTTTCACTTTCATTTTGTAAGATGTGTCTCATATGAAAAGCAAATGGAGGAAACGCAGAACATGTTTCACATGTGGTGTTATATTGTGCATACTATAGAGGTGGTTCATTTTTTATTTCTTCTTCGGGCCTCCGCACTTCGGCTCCGACAAAGTGCTGAGCACTGCTCTGCCAAAGTTCGATTCCATTGTTGGTCAGTTTAACATGTATCAGAGTTAATTCTGCTCAATATGTGTAAGTGTTAAGAGCTGTAGATGTAACGGAGGCTAACTAGCAGAGTTGGCGTGGAACGTTAGTAAAACCTCCCTCCGATAGCCTCATACAGTCTTGTGCCGTTGGGCCGAGAGACTAGCCTCTTGGCCCAGCGGTATCGTACTGTGTCTCCCATTGCCGGACCGTTGTAGTTGACGAGATCGCACGTTCGATCCCCGAGGGGGGTGAACAGGTGCAAGAGGACCTCCGTCACATAGATTTGACATTAAACATTCAGATCTTAATACAAACTCTTGACTCAGTGTCAGAGTAAGCTGACTCTCCACACTGTTGTAAATGCTTTATCTGGATTTATGTGTATATAAGTTCAGTATGAAATATTGACACCTCATTTTTATTGTGTATTCATGTGTCTGCAGGTATCAACCACGGGCCGGTGATTGCTGGTGTGATTGGGGCCCAGAAGCCTCAGTATGACATCTGGGGAAACACAGTGAATGTAGCCAGCAGAATGGACAGCACGGGCATCTTGGGGAAAATACAGGTAACTGATACGGTGTGTGTGTGTGTGTGTGTGTGATACATTATAGCACTGACTTGTAGATCCATTCTCTTTATTCCCATTTAGTCCCTAAGTTAATGTTTGGACTGCACTCAGGCTCACATACACATTCCATTTACAATGCTTATTTTGAAATATCGTATTTAACTTATGCTTACTCACATGGCACATATTATAAACGTGGCCCATGTCTTATTTTCTTCCCATAATACCTGCATTGCCATTTCATAACTTTGTAAGGTTCACAAATGTCTGTTTCTTCTGAGCTTAGCCTACTTTCTGACATTACTATTGTAGACACATTGTCTTTGTGGTCATCCAGGTTGTGTGTCTTGAAACCGTAGTTGTTAGCCAGTTAGCAACGCGGCTAGTTGCCAATGGGAAATTGCATTACAACCAATAAAGTAGTTCATACAGTTGGCAACTACGCTTTCGAGAAATGCACCCCTGGCCTAGACTTGCAAAATTCATGACTGCGCTCTGCTGTGCTCCCCTACCTTTCTGTTGTCTTCCAGGTGACGGAGGAGACGAATGCAGTGCTGGCAGCCCTAGGCTACTCCTGCTCCTGTCGAGGCATCATCAGCGTCAAGGGCAAAGGCGAGCTCACGACCTACTTTGTTCACGCCGAGATGAACCGCTCTCTGTCACAGGGGAATGTAGTGACATGAGGTCATGTTGGTGGACGGCGAGTCACAGACACTGACGTGAGACTTGCATCGGACAACTGCACCCACAGACTGAGACTCGTATCGGACAATTACATACGGTAGCCACAGAGAGAGACTCGTGTCAGACATCCAATCACACAGTGCACAGCAAGACAGATGCGGGCCATCCAATCAGCAAACTCCATCGCATCTCCCAATCAGCCACGAGCATCAGGCACAATGTAGCCAACTCTACACAAGCAGCAGACTGAAGGTAGTCACTCATCAAATGCAATTCAGATCATGACAACTGGATCACAGAAACACTCAATGGGCACAGGACTACTGTAATCATGAAATAATAAAAAAGAAGAAGAAAAAAAAAACGACCGACATCATCCAATCAGAGACGATTCTGTACATAGCTCCGCCTTCTCTTAAGATGCACGGAATGTTGGATGTATTTACAAACTTGAAACCAATCTCATGGCATTTCTTCGGTAGGAATGTTCTTACAGGGTCAGTATCATTGGATGTACAGTACGGTAGCATAATGTTTTTTTTGTATGAGAGCCAAATTTGACAAAGAAATCATTTGATGTTTTACCACCATTGTCATTGTCCTTTTTCCTTTTGTTTTATTTTTTTATTTTGTAAAACAGCCTATTCATTAAACTTTGTATCTATTGAGCTTGGCGTTGACAATTTCTGTGACTGCAGTAGATATCTGCTGTTGGAAAAAAAGCTGGTCGTGAGCTGCATTTCAGATCTTGATCTTTCTCTTCTCTCTCTCTCTCTCTCTCTCTCTCTCTCTCTCTCTCTCTCTCTCTCTCTCTCTCTCTCTCTCTCTCTCTCTCTCTCTCTCTCTCTGACACACACACACAACAGCTTCCCCCACATACACGTTAGCAGGAAAAGCAAACACACATAAGCGCACTGAGATTGAAAGGGAAGGGCAGCAGGTATCAAACAAACACGCCCAACCTATAATGGAAAAATGTAACATGTGAATAGAAATAGATCTGGAGGTAATGTTTCAAAAAGAAAAGAGGTCACCGCGCACATGCACGCAAGCACACACACACACACACACACACACACACACACACACACACACACACACACACACACACACACACACACACACACACACACACACACACACACACACACACACACACACACAGTGGTAAAGATACACACTATGCACACCTGACAACCAATTTTCTACAGCTTATCTCTTTAGCTCCCACTTGTTACCTACAGACACGACCACACAAACAACCAACCTATCTCGCACACGCACACACACACACACAAACCATGTTGTCTTCCCTGCATGCCACGCCACTTTATCTGCTTCCCACCCGATGGGTATCCTTTCTTTTCCCACTGTACTTTCACTCCCCCATCGTTTTCTATGCTAAGGTGCCCACTGATCCTTCTCTTCTCATCTCTCCTTCCACTATTCATTATCTGGTTACACCCCGTCCTTCTCTGGCTCTGTATCTCATTCTCTCCGCCTTTCCTGGAGGCTTGAAGTGGGAGAGAGACATACAACTAGATGAAGAAGATGACTTCTCCAGTCCTCCCACACCGTTTTTTTTCTTACCTCGGAATCCAAGTTCTACTCTACTCGGCTTTCAGAAAGCCTGTGGCTTTATTCTCAGAACAGAAACCAAACAACAGAACAAGAGGGGCAAGAAGCTCCTCAAGCCCCTTTTCTGACGGCTGTCTTGCTGACGGCTAAAGCCTTCCATCTCCTTTCAATAAAGGCTCTTCTCTTACATCCTTTATTCAAAAAGTTCCATTTCATCGACCACAGAATGAATGATAAATGTCCTGTTTCATCACTGAACTGAATTCAGTGACATCACCAATGGCTAAATGTTCTACTGATTTTTTTCAGATTTGAAAATCTCTCAAATTTCTGTGGACCACCTCTGATCCAAAAAGCAATACAAACCAAATAAATCCACTTTGAATGCACAATAGGCATTACATATAATTAAGGATATTTGTTTTTATTTTTTATTAATTTATTTTCGCTCACACAGAAATTACTTTTCATTGATTGAAATTGATTTTTTGAAAATCCAGGCCACGCCCTCCTTGTGACGCAACACCTTTGGCCAAAAGTCTCGTTAGAGATTTGAAAGTCAATGATAATCAGACAAATTTACAATACCTTTGTGGCCCACATGTTGGGAATCGATTGCATTGCTGAGCACAAAAAATGCATTCCTGAATGCTTAAGGTTGTGTACCATTGCTGAATGTTTCCTGAAAGTTGTTTCGCAATGTGTCTCAGCAACGCCCCCAAAGAGCCACCACTAAGCCACCCACACCACAGACACGAACCGGACAACAGAAGCAGACGAGGGCCAATTATCTCTGGGAGATAGGAGGGTGTGATGCAGGACCATCTGCTGATACCAGATAGACTTTGTGTAATTAATCTTCACAGGTTCAGCGCATGCCAGCTTTGGAGGCGCCAACAGGCCTGGCGGTATCAGCTGAGGAGTTATGTGGAGCTTTCTCACTCAGTCTCTCTCTCTCAAACACACACACACACACACACACACACACACACACACACACACACACACACACACACACACACACACACACACACACACACACACACACACACACACACACACACAATCCATCTTTCTGTTGCCCTTGCTTCCTCTTCATCTCCAAGGTTTCCTCTCTCTCTCTCAATCTGTCTATTTTTCCTCTCTGTCTTGTTCTCTCTCCCACCACTCCACTGCCTCCCTGTTTTTTTTACTGGCTCCAGGAGGTGTTTACAGAACAGCTAATCTAAGATGCTGAAAATGGAAAATTAAACTCAAGTACAACTTGAAGCGTGTTCAGGCGCTTCATGAAGATTTGTGCACCAAAGAACCTTGTCCTCAAACTGCGGTGCGGCTGAACAATCTAATCTACCAGACTGCCTCTCACATTGAGTCTCCTCTGTCTGAATGTTCAGGAGATGGAAAGTGCAGTACTGCATATATTCAGTACGTAACTGCAGCAATTACAGTATTATCTAGCTGCAGCAGACAAGTGGAAAGAACATACAAAAAAACGTTCTGCACACAATATTTATTTGTATCAATCACTATTATTAGAAAATAAAAAAGACATTTAAAGCAACATGAAGTGGCTTTTTAAATCTTAACATAATATTTCCAGTATAGAAGCATGAACGTCAATGTAAACAAAGAGCTTTGTCCAACATGCATCATTCAGGGGTCCGTATCTCGAAAGCGTCTTTGCTAACAACGGTAGCAACGTCCGTCGTAAGAGCGACTCAACTCTCTCTCGACAGCGACGCTCACCACTGAATCCAAGGGAATGGTAAGACGGTCTTAAGACGGTTAGCAACGACAAGAATCGAGAAACGGACCCCAGGCTCTCTGCTGCTGCGCGAGAAACGATGCGACACACAACCTAGCAACTGAGGGCAAAAAGCACACATGGGTGCTTTGAAAGGTGCATTGGCCTGAGGATGAAAACTGTGTTTGTAGAGGTCCGTTCATGTGCTTAATGGACATATAATGGCTACAATTACACCTGACGGGTTCAGAGGAACCACCTGATAATTTTACGGCCCTTTAACAGATTGTTTCTTTTTTAAAACACATAAATGTGACAGCTAAAAGTCTCACGTCATGTTCATAGATCCCTTCAGGTACTGGATAGATGGGACTGCTAAAAAGCACATGTAGTGACATGGCATGATGTTTAAAATAGAAATATGTGTTCAAACATTATCCTTAAATAATTCAGAAAAGTCAGTTCAGGAAGAGACACCATCACAATCTGGAAGTCCCTTACATTTCAGCTCTGACAAGGTCATAACCAAACACTTAGGTAAAGCGAATGCTGCACATCTTAACCATGCGCAGTTCTCATTCTGAACGAGGCAGATGTTCATTTGGAAAATAAACCACAAGCAAATCCTCTGAGATGAATATTTACACAAGGCACCCATTGGCTTGGTTTCATCACATACTACGAGTCCATTTTTGATGACCTCACCATGCGGTGTTGTCTCACAATGACAAAGTCATTTGACATCACACAACAGTGCCACGCCCCGCAGTGTCCAATAGTCAGGAGTCAGGTTGGTCCGCAGGTCCACTGCAGCAATGTAGTTCAGGTCTGTCCGTACCGGCTTCTTGTAGATGGGACACGAATATAGACGTGGGTCCTTCACACCTGTTAGACACACACACATACACACAGACGCACGCATGCACACGGACACACACACACACAAAAGATGTGATTTACGAACTCAAAGTATTCTTGAAATAAATTGGCTGTGACTACTGTATGTGTGGGAGCTTCACAAGCTTCACATACAAAAATATCCCACAAGCACAATAAGATAAACCATTTGGTGTTTCATTGCTTTATGAATTAACGGTTGATGGCCCTGACTACAAAGAGATCGAATGTGCAGGAAATCAATGCTGACATATTGCAATTCGGTACAAATTTAATCAAAAGTCTGACTGATTATGTGAATATTGCATGCTGATTTGGGCTGCGTGGAAAGTTTTGACTGGAATCTAGTTGAGAATGATGAGTTTAACTGTGTGAGATGATTAGGTGATGATTGAAGGTCGACTCAGTTCAAAAATCAGAAGTTTACATCGATTCAAATGTGTTTTCATGTATCCAGAAACACATCGCCCATATATGACAGTTAATTGGTTCAGTTATAATGACATGTGGTAAACTGCTTTAACGGTTTTTCATGACCCAAAGCCCATCCCCTAAAAAAATAATTTGAGCACGAGATAATTTCGCTAAGTGATACTATGAATGTATGAAGAGGAACACACAGCTTGCTCCTAGCAATACATAACATAGTTGTCGCCGCCAATTCAGCTAGTTGTGGCTATCTCTGGCGACTGCAGTGACTTCATAATACTCCTTAAAGGCTACTTAAAGACTCGGCAGACAAACATTCAGACATTCAAAGTCAGTCACACAGCATTTGGTTATAAGACAAAATAAGTGCTATACTGCCAGTTACCATTTAAAATCCAGTATTCAATGTTGACTCTCATTTGGGGAGCGAAAATTTCCCCCCAGTTCTTCTACACAGTTCTACAGCTCCCATAAAGCTGTTAAAAATCCTACAAAACCCCAAATTTTGCTAAGATTCTAATTACCTACTGTATGTGATGTTACTCCTCAAATGGTTCACCACAGTGGCCTCTGTGGATACTGGTAGATCATGATAAACAGAAAGGCATTCACCCAATGCTTGTGCATTTTTATTGGGATGGGAAAGAGGTGTTAATACACCACTTAAAATAACGGCAACAAGAGAGCTTGTAAGGAGGCATTCACATTTAATTGGATGTTCTAAAGAGGCAGGAGGGTACTGAAAGAAGAGTCAATCGACTGTGTGCGTGTATGTGTCGTGTGTGTGTGTATGTGTTTGTGTATGTGTGTGTGTGAGTGTGAGTGTGTGTCTGTGTGTGTTTGTGTGCGCTCGCTCGCGCGCGTGTGTGTATGTGTGTGCATATTTGTGTGCATAGAGTGTATGTGTGTGCGTGTGTGTGCACGTGCGTGTGCCTGTGTGCCTGTGTGTCTGGGTGTGTGTGCTTGTGGATGTGTTTGCATGTGGCCGTTTGATTTGGTAATAAGACGTGAAGTGGACCTCAAGTGCTTAGAGAGGGCTGAAGAGAGAGGCTCAAAGACGAGATGATAGCACAGCTTGACTGTGGGTTTAAACGGCTGCATTGAGAAGTGCGTGTGCGTGCGTGTGTGTGTGTAATGTGGGGTGAGTGGAGAGGATCCTTATATTGCCAGGTGATTATCCTCTTCACTGTCCACTAGATCTGAAAGGGGGAAACAATAGTCACCCTTGTCTAGGTCTATATACTTCTCCAAAGGTATTGGCAAACTGCATTTTTATAAAAACATATATTTTTAGGGGCTTTTGTGCCATTATTGATAGGAAAGTGGAGATTATGACAGGAAGTGAGTGCGGGGAGAGAGATGGCGTAGTAATCCAGCGCCCTACCGTTAGGCCACAGCAGGGCTGGAAAACTGCATGTTTTAGTACTCTATGTTTGGGCAGCCTTTTATGCCTTCATGACTTGACAGGATGGTAGAGAGAGGAGAGGAAATGGGCAGGGGAGAGAGGTGGCTGAGGATCAGGAGATCGCCTCTGGAAAGAATCGAACCTGGGTCCCCAGTGTGACAGTACAGTGCCTTAGTCATTTGAGCCAAGGTCAAGTTCAGCAAACTATGCATTATGAATGATGCACAGTGATGACTGGGGGATTGGGGGGATAGGGGGTGATGTAAGCCATGGCCCTTCTTAATATTTGCCGCTACCAGAACGGCAATGATGAAGTCGTATTACTAAACACTATGTAATGTCCTTGGAGTGTGGTACTATGCTGCCATGCAAAGGCAAAGTGCAGTAACTACCTGTACGCCAACTGGGGAAGATGCCTTCAAAGCCTTGGTATTTAGTCGGATATTTTACTTACTGCAACTTTGACAGCAATGTCTCTAAAACAGGACCCATTTTAAAACAGGACCCATACGGCTTTGTCACAAGATAAAAGAGGTGTAGTGACCATTTTCAGTCTAAACTCAATTTTGCAGTTACTGCACTTTGTCTTTGTAAGTCAGTATGGTAGTTACGTTTCTTCAATGACAGCGTCCAAATGGTGAGGCTCTACAGCCTGTCCTTCTTCTGCTGCTCTACTCATGAGGTCAGACTCTGTTAGGTATGTGTCAGAGGGTCCAAAACAGCCATTATCAGGATTATTTTGAAGGTTTTGTTTGCAGCCATTTTCATCACTTTATTGGGTTTGCATCATGGTCTGAAAACGGAAAGGCTGATTATTTTAAGAGAGATTCCG
>NC_085861.1:55450511-55470511 GCF_034702125.1 Engraulis encrasicolus | reverse complement strand
AATCCATCCATGTAGAGAATGGCTCACTTAGCTGCACCCGAAGCCATTTGAACACCTCCCATTTACCCATTCATTCTCACCCCAATTGCTGAGACAATCATGCAGGCCGCTAATTTACACCACAGAAGTTCACTGATTGCATGTTAGGTGAGAGAGAGAGAGAGAGAGAGAGAGAGAGAGAGAGAGAGAGAGAGAGAGAGAAGCCATTGACCTGTGAGTGCCACTGCTCTACCCATATTCGCACTGACACTGCAGTGTGCAAACTCAACAGAGCCACTTAAGGGCATGGCACACTATTGCCTGTGGCACATGTCAAATGAAGGGCAAATGTGTCGATAATGAAATGGCTCTGTACGATAATGGCTTTTTCCAAGCTCACTGAAATGCTTTCAGCATAATCAATTTAGATTTAGGAGCACGTCAACTTTATCTACGCAAAACCAATACAAAATAAGTTGGGTGGTCAGTTTAATGTGTTCATTACATTACACTGCAAATTATTGTGTCATAAAAATTAATGGCATTGGGCCTATTTATGAGTAGGCATACGTTTGTAAACTGACACACCAAAAGCTCCAGTGAAACCCCTCCACGCTCGCTCAAATTTGAAAAGGGTTTCAATTCACAATGTCCAGACAAGTGCACGTTAACGCACAGCTTCGCTTTCTCGCTCACCCATACACACATGATCACTTCTCTTTCTCAATCTCTTTAGCTTTGCATGTTGGCAATTTCCTTGAAAACATTTTGGAATCCCCAAGCGTCCTTGTGGGACGATGTTGTGGGGAGAAATAGATATGTTCTTAATGCAGACAATTCTTCCAGTCAATTGTCCCAGTTCCTTTCCCGTTTCCTTGCAATTTGGTTTCTACTTCCGCTGTATTTAATAACCCTGTGGCTTTCCTCTCACACAATTGCAGTGCACTTTACCACACGAGGTAATGTCCATTCATGTAGGCTAACCAATTTTAATAAAATGTAGGGCCTTCCAGCAATGTCAGATCAGCAGAATTTGGTCCAATAGCAGGTAGCTTAAAGTACATTAAGCACATCTCGCTACAACTGCAGTCCCTGGTCACCTTTTCATGTAATGTTGGTATTTCTTGACATATTTCATTCGTACGTATTTCATTCGTTCGTTTTGACTTCTGTCGGTGGGAGGGTGAGAGTGAGAGGGTGTGGTTCGCCAGTAACTCTAGTCCCTATGGCTGTGTTGGTTCCAAAGCAATAATTCGTGGAAGCAAGGAGTGGAACTCACACACATGTACAGTAGCCGATGCAATAATATATTTATTGCTTTACATATACTGTATACAAGTAATAAAAGTGCTACCCACCAGTGCAAAATATTTTCGGTCAGGTCTGGTGACTTGAGTTATTGGTGTGACACCCTCTCTTGTGTTCACTGCCACACTATTGTCTAACTGGGTTGGCCCATTTAGTTTAGTTTAGGAGGTCAGGGGACTTTTGCTGGGTTTTTGTTGTTGTTTTGTAACATGTGCCTTCATAGAGACTTTTAGAGCTTCACCACAACTTAATTTGCCTATCATTATGTCTTGGAATTGGAATGATACGATATAACATATAAGATTCAATGATATTCATTAGATTCATCAATTACAAATTATTTTTTAATTTTTTTTTTTTAAAGTCTTATTTTTCTTTTATTCTTTATTGTCACAGGAAAGTGTGAGAGTAGACAGGAAATTATTGGGGGAGAGAGAGATGGGCCAGGGACGGAAAATGACCCCGGCCTGACTCAAACCGGGGTCCCTGTGGGCTACTAGCCTCAGTCTCATTGCAGGGCCAGCCCCGGGCTGGCCCGGACAAAAGGGGGCTGACGGTGATCTCATCAAAAGGGGGCTAGGTGCTAAAGATGGCCGCCGGGCCAGGTTGTGGGGCTTAAGGCCGCTTTCCCTGGCCCGTCGAATTCGATGGGCCAGCAAGCACCGCCGAGGCTCGGAGGCGGGGTCAACCTCTAAAAGTACCATTGGCAGGGGGGGTATGTCGTTGTGCGCGCTTGTGCATACGTTTGAGATTACTGTTTGCGTCACAGCTTATTTAAAAAAGGCTTCATGTGCTGGACAAAGTGGACATGAAATAAATAACCTGTATTCCCATCATCCTACTGGGAGGTTATGCCTGCTGTAGCTATTTGGGAAGACATTTGTCTACCCAGCAGACAACTATCAAAACCACATGTTCGGATAGAAAGGACAGAGACGTGTCTTCGATACATTCGTTCCTTTATTTGTAGGCACAAAGGTCATAACGGTGGCTAAGCACGCCAACATAGGCAACATCAAACACACATAAGGTCAGAAAAACACCTGTCGCTAACGAAGAGGACGTTCATTTTGTGTTGCCCATCAATCTGCTGTTTCCATAGCAGCTAAGCTTTAGGCTACTGCTGTTCAGCGAACCACTGTTCCAATGCACGTCTTACGACAGCTCCAGCGTCGGCATTTTCCCCTTCCTCTGCCACGCGGAGAGGTTGAGCAAGTTGTGACGGAACGTCCCACTCTTTTTTTTTTTGCTCGCAAAGATTGTGCAGTGTACAGCAAGCCAGCACCATGTCCTCAACAACTGTGACACTGCATTCATTTTTTTTGCCCAGACACCTCCATCTTCCTTTTAACCGCCCAAAGGCATGCTCAACAACACAGCGGGCACGGCTTGTCCTCTTGTTGTACAGTCCGGGGTTTGGTTAGCGACGTTATGCTACTCAGTTCGCCGGGTCAGTTACCTACTTAATTCCAAACCTAGCCTGCTAGCATTCAGCTATGTTTACGAGCATAGCCTAGACTACTGGCAAACACTACACACATAATACTATCTATATGCTGATGCGGGGCGAAAGTGGGCTGTGCCCGACTGACGTTTCACAAACAAGGCGTGTACCTGAATGTGCCTGGGGTCGGCTATGAGTCCGATCAGGCAAAAAATGGCCCGGGGCCGGCAGCTCCGAGCCGGCCACTCTCCTGAGCCCCGGGCGGCCCCGGGCCGCTGAAGAAGCGCGGTAATGAGATCAAGGCTAGTGTAAGCCCAAATGAGGGGGGCTTAGCGCGCTGCGCCACAGCGCCCCCCTTCACTTACACATTTTGTAATTACAAATTCTGTAATCAATTAGATTCTTTTATTTTTTTTGCCTAACAGCACTAAAAATAATTTAACATATCCAAATAATAACATTACTGAAGCAATCTGGGCTAAGTTCAATCTCTTATTATAACTTCCATACATATCACCAAAAGCTTAAAGGTGCACTGTGTAGGATGATGTCCAGAGTAGGTATTGCAACTATGCTGCTCATTGGAACTGTGTTGTCTATTTCCAAATTTGATATTTTCATAAATATTTACTAAATAATAAACAAATATTTTCTAGTATGACCAAAGTACAGTAAGTTTTTCAGCTGAAAACCATCCACCTTTTCATATTTGAAAAGTATACTTACTTGTTAACACTTTACTTAAAGCCAACATTATAAGCGCATTTATAACAAATTATAATGCACATTATAATTACTTACAACGTATTATGACTACACTCATAATGCTTCATGATGACAGTTATGAATAACTATGAATCTAGCTTACACTGTATTCCCCAACATGTTCCACGAACTCTAAACTTTTGTGGAAACTTATTCCCGTTAAAGTTTTAGTTTTGTGACCAAATGTTTTATGTAAATACTACATACATGCATGCATATGCAGGACACAAAATCTTTCAGAAGATGATCAAAAACTTTGAAATGACTGAAAAGATTGAAAACTTTAATTCCATAATTAGATTTTTAGTTTTTAGCAGCCCAAGTCAAGTACAGTATGTACCCCAAACTCTAAAATGCACAGAAACAATGGTTTACACAAAAGATTTGAGTTGAAAACTAAAACGTTTGTGTAAGTCTTACATAAAATCAGACATGTTATGTGAAAACAAATGTTATGAGAAAAAATTAAATCTTGAATGTTTTAGTAGCTGCTACTCAAAGATCTAACATGCTCCATTGACATAAATATTTCGAGAATGGTGCAAAAATCAATGCAATTAGTACTAAGCAGACAGTTAATTTTTTTAAGTAAACAAGCACAGCATTGTTTAGCTATATTGGCTCTAAGTTTTTGATTCCAAAATTAAAAGTTTCATGTTTTCCCATTTTAGAGCCCAAAAAAAATCTTGGTTGGTTTATTGATTGGTTGGTTTATACTAATGCACTAGGCTACCACCCCTCTGTTTAAACCAAATATAACATTAGCTTTAATTCCACAAACATGAACAATGCTTTATATCAAGTTTTTTTTTTTTTTTTGTTCCATGTGGTTGACAAACAAAAACAGTAGACAATAACACAACAATCATACAATACACAACAATCTAAATCTAAATCTAAAATTTAGACCACACAGTCAACAGTCAATATATTACAAAAGAATCAACCTCAACACATTAGGCAATTTAGTCATTTATTTGTTGTCCATTTCTGAATCTTTTATTAGGAGTTGGTGGCTGAAGGAGATCCATATAGCCTAACTTACAATAACATTTCTCCCAAAATAGTGTCAGACTTCACAACACAGTCAGTTGTTTATCCTTTGGAGTGTTGAGTAGAGCTGATGGATCATAGAGTTCTGGTGGTCCCATATCGGCTGCCTGTGGAGCATAAATAGGCCTAATAAGTTTAAGGCTTTCATGAGGACTTGTTGGATTAGGCCCCTACAGCATGATTGCTACACTGGTTTATACAGAAGTTCAATGTGCAATATGTCATCATGAAAATGCAACGCATCACTTGCAAATACACTGCAGATGTATGATACAAGAAAAAGATTTGTATGAAAGGCTACACAGTGCTAGCCTAACTAGCAGTAGCTAACATTCTAAGCTAAGTTGCTAACAAAACATACACCCAGTGTAGCATCAAGAGCACCTAATGTCACACACAGCAACATAGTAAACTACTACACATACACACCAATACACTTTTATGGGTCTTTTCTTACCTTGAAGTGAGGTTGATAGACACATTTTTCCATGCCAAGTTGTCAGTTGTGGTTTGATGGTCACATGGTGTTGAGTAAATCTATCCCCCATTGACAGATTCACCATTTTTAGAGAAGTTTGTATTTTATGTTACATTTTAATAAAATAGGGTTTCTATGGTTCTGACATGGATGGGTTCTTCTTTACACAAAGCAGAAGCTGGTAAACAATTAAAAAAACAACTAAAACAACCAAAAAAGTGAGTGAGCCAGCCTTAGGATTCGAACTCTCAACCTCAAGATAAGGACATGCCAATATGGCTATATGCAGAGGACTATCCCCTACACCACTCAACTGCAGATTTTGTATTGGTAGAAAGTTAGCCCTGTTTGTTAGAAAGTATTGGACTTACTCATAATTAACAGTCAAATGTGTTTCACACATACTTTCCACTTCAAATTCGACCAACTGACATCATACCAAAACAATGATGTTTGAATGTGATTTTTTTTTTTTTTTTAACTAACATCCTGTGCTGGGAATCGAACTTGAAACCATCATGTTTTGAGGCCAACTGCTTAACTGTTAGTCCATGACTGCCCAAGCCCAACACACTGACATCCATAGTCTCATATCTCAGATACTGTATAGTTCCAATTGACATGATTTAAAGAATTTGTAACTTTCACAGTTTCGAGAGAAATAAACAATAAATATCTACTTGAGTGTTTTTTTATTGGTAATACAGGATTCAAACCTGCAATCCTCTGATCTTGTGGCCATTCCCCTATCCAGACCACAGCAACTCAAACATTGTCTTGCTTTACCGAAGCCTTTTTCTTTTGTAATTTCGCTCAAAACTAAATGTGAAAAATATTGCTAATTAAAGCTGGAGTCATGGGTCTGGTGGCCATCTGAACATTTTCATACCATGTTCTAGGAAGTAGGTAAGGTTATCTCCATGTTGGGGATTGAACTTGGAGCCTTTGAGGTTGAAGACCAGTTGTTTAACCACTACTCCATGGTCGCCTCAGCTGTTGTCAAGACATCTAACCACTCATATGCCAGATAGAGTTCCAATTTACAAACTCAAAGACATTGTGTTAGAATGTCAGTTAGACTTAAAAACACAATGCCAACCAGAGTTAATTTATTGGTACCTGAAAACCTATTGAGAACACCTAAAATGTGTATGTCATCTGGACATTTTTACAATATTGAGTACTACAGCGTAAACTTTTCTAGTTCATTGTACTGTTGGGGAATACAGTGTATAATGCTTTATAAATCCAAGGGTGTCATGAGTGCTCATGACTGGCTATAAACTACAGGCTGCCTGATGGGGCTTATAGTACATTATGAGTACCTATACCCCTCTATCTACAGACCTGGATGATAAACTGTCATAAGGGCTCATACGATGCTATAATGTTTCATGTGAGATCATAAGTCGTCAATGTGTGCTCTAAGTAAAGTGAAGTTCATATGGATGCATCTATAATGCACTGTATAATGCACATCTATAATGCATCATAATGTACTGTAAGCCCCATCAGGCAGCCTGTAGTTTATATCCAGTCATGAGAACTTATAACACCCTTGGATTTATAAAGTATTATAAGCTAGATTCATGGTTATTCATTACTGTTAACATAAAGCATCATGAAACAACATCGTTGTCGTCGTAATGCATTGTAAGTAATTATAATGTGCATTATAATTTGTTATAAATGAGCTCATAATGCGCTATAGATATGGGCTTCAGAAAAAGTGTTACCGTATAATTTTCCTAGTCATAACTGGATGCTTAGAATTTGATGGTGGCCAGCATTCATGAAAAATGTAACATTTGTGAATGGGCAGCATGAATTCTGTAAAGAAACTGCTAATAATATTACAGTGCAGCACCTTTAAAGGCTCACCTTCCATGCGGAAAGTCCTTTAAGAGAAATACATCTCTGATGGCCAGCACTAGTGCCACCATTATTTCAAAAAACCTATCCAATTTCTCCAGTCGCAATGACTACAATTCCTCCATCTAACCTCACCTCTGCTATAACTGTTCCCTTTGATTTCATGCTATTGCGATAGCACGATCCGCAATTTCATTGGTGCAGTGACATTGACACAGGATCACAGCCTCTCTGCTGGATATAATGCTTACTGACACACACTGCACTGCATCACACACACACACTGCACTGCATCTCACACACACACACACACACACACACACACACACACACACACACACACACACACACACACACACACACACACACACACACACACACACACACACACACACACACACACACACACACACACACACACACAGCACTGCACCACACACACACAAGGAGAAAAAGGGGGCAAATGGATCCCATTTACAGTGCGCTCCCTACTGTGACGTCCTTTATGTCGCTGGATTGAAAAGGGTGAGTGTGTGTGTGTGTGTGTGTGTGTGTGTGTGTGTGTGTGTGTGTGTGTGTGTGTGTGTGTGTGTGTGTGTGTGTGTGTGTGTGTGTGTGTGTGTGTGTGTGTGTGTGTGTGTGTGTAATGTACAATTGGATGTACAAGGTACAATAGGATGTGGCGGAGTAGACGCCTGTGCAAAAGGTACAATAAGTGCTACACAGTGTGTATACAGACACCCCCTCCTCTCCCACACACACAGAAAGGAAAACACACATACTTGTTGAGTGCTGACATGATGCGTGAAATTCATTGTGAATACATGAAGGTGCAATCAACCATATCTCGGATGTAGAAAACAGACCGTTTTGTCTTACGCACACACACACACACAAACACTCTCACACATAAACACGCACATAAGCACACACTCACCTTCTCCCAGCGCGAGGGGATGCGCGCGTCGTACATGCAGTCGAGCGCGTCGCGTAGGCTCTGGCTCATGATGATGGTGCCGTCGATGGCCAGCTTGAGGTCGGTGAGTGTGTGGCGCACCAGGCCCAGCACCCGCTGCATGCGCTCCACCTCCTGACGCAGGAAGATGTTCATGGGCTGCAGGGGACCCATCTTCATCAGACGCTCCCGCACCTGTGGAGGACAAGCACATATACTGTAAACAGACAGACAGACAGACAGACAGACAGACAAACAGACAGACAGAAGGAAAGAAAGAAAGAAAGAAAGAAAGAAAGAAAGAAAGAAAGAAAGAAAGAAAGAAAGAAAGAAAGAAAGAAAGAAGGAAAGAAAGAAAGAAAGAAAGAAGGAAAGAAAGAAATAAGTAAAGAAAGAAGGCAAAAAAGCAAAAAAGCAAGAAAGAAAGAGAGAAAGAAAGAAAGAAAGACAAAGAAAGAAAGAAAGAAAGAAAGAATTGAAAATATTCATGCCCTGCAAAGGACCCATCTTCATCAGACGCCCACTTTTACGTGGTCTTGGTCTTGAGACCGCTCTTATCTCTGCCTCCAGTTCATTTGGTCTCGGTCTTGAGTACTACAACATTAGAACGCGTACACATGCACATATGAACACATGAATATAAGCATACTGTAGGCAGACAGACGCAGGCAAACAGCATACATGTTCATGGGCCGCAGCAGACAATCATGCACCTGCGTAGAGGACGAGTGGACACACGCAGACCTCACGATATGACATGGGTTTTATAAAAACGATTTTCAAAGAAACCCAAGGTCGCTTCACAAATGGAGGATGAGGCTAAAAAGGAAAAAGGGGGTGGGGGGGGGGTGGATCTCTGGTAAGAGACCAAAGTCCTCATGAATGGGTAGGATTTGAAATGCTTTGTGAAAGACATAGTGTAGGAGCTTGGTGTGCGTATGTGCAAAAGTGGATTGTTCCCAAGGCTGGGAGCAGCAGCGCAGAAAGCTCAGTCGCAAAAGGATGGTAGCCTGGCGTGGGAGGTGACAAGTACAGAAGGACCTGAGGGACCTTGACTGGGAGTAGAGCAGGGGAAGTTCAGAGAGGTTAGGCTACTGGAGAACAAAGACATGGAGTGGGTTTATGTAAGGATCGGGAATCTGCACAGTATGTACAGTACAAGTAAGGCAAGACTTCACCTGGAGCCAGGAAAGCTGCTTGAGTGTGGAGGTAATGTGCTGCCACCACTTTGTGCGTGTTATGAACATACAGTACTGTAGTCTGTCCAGAACTTAAATATACACACCATTAATGCAAACAGGAAAGCCTCAGGCTACAACAAGCCCGATGCACTAACCACAAACACATGACTGCTCTTTTTATCGCGTTCTTGATGATATGGGATCCGAAGCGCTTATAGATATTGTGAGATAGGAGTTATTTTAGTACATTGAGAATTCTATTTTTGATGTGACGTGATGCAATGCAGTGCAGGTATTGTTCAACACTGCTATTTTGATGACACGGTATGCGATCTGATGTCGTTGTACACCAGGGCAAACTCAGGCCGGGGGCCACACGCAGCCCGCTGAGCCATTTAATCTGGTCCACAGAGGTTTTACAAGAAAGGACAAGTTTTTGATCCAAAATGATGCTCTTATCCGATATTCTTAAAATGGTTGCCCAATACAGGTGTCTTTGGGCTTTAAGATTAACCAATGAAATTGTCAAAAAGTTAGTGTGTCTATGTAGCCTACATTATTTGTTATTTCTGACAAAGGTTACCTGCAACATTTGGCCTTTTAGCCAGCATTGTAAACCCAATGTGGCCCTTGAGCCAAAATAATTTCCTACCTCTGTTGTACACCGATGTTGTGCGATGGTGTGCAGTGCATCGGTGTGTTCGGATAATACGACATTCAGATCATTCAGATAATCTTATGTAATATCTTATGTATAATCTTATCGGATATAGTGTGACGGTGTGTTGCTGAGCTCTTTATATTGATGCTTTGTGTTGTCTGCACAGGCGCTGCGTAGTGTGATATAGTGTGGCGCTGTGCTGCTGACTGCTGTGTTTGGCAGTGCAGAGTAGACCCCCCCTGCTGTGCTCTCTACATCAACACCTGGGATGCTTAGGCTTTTTTTGGTTGCTATGGTGACGGCCCTGTCTGGCAGCCATTTAGCTCTCTCACTTTTAGAAACTTTCTGGCTATTTAGGTTGTTTTTTTTCTTTTCCATGTACCTACAGCTGTTGTTTTTTGTGTTTACACCATCTAGAGCGGCTTTTGATTTACTTAGCCGCTCGTTTTGTAGACATTTTTATTACTTTTTCGCAATTGTATTTTTTCTCTGAGCATTGAAAAATGCTGTGCAGGGAGACGCTCTAGGCTTTTTGTGACCATTTGGCTGCCAGGAAGCTCAGGCACCACAGGTAGCAAAGTTGATGTAAATGCTAGGCTGAGACGAGAACCGTCTATGGGAGACAATTAAGACAGCGTGACCTCAAGTTGAAAAGTGTCGGCACACAAGATGTCTCCCTTGCATCCGCGAGATTTTATAACGCCTTTCAGATAAGTAAAACTATCAGTCTTCCAGCTAAGAAGAGGTCTAGTATCTAATGTGGGGCTATTGTTACTACTTGGTAGACTCCAGAGCCGGTGGGTAAATGTGGGAATGAATGTGTATTTGAAAGCACTGTGAGTCAGCTGTATAGCTGTGCTATTGTGCTATATAAATACATTTTGATTGATTAATTGATCATCACCACTTCTCAATGCAGCTCTAGAGTGGCTCAACGCCTACAACATGTTAATCGTCCACTCTTTTTCATCTCTCTGGCGCTCTCTCCAGTGTTCGAATTACGGGGGGTACCGGGGGGGTTTGACCCTCCCGATTGGGATTTGATACCCCCCAAATGGGACTAAATTACACTTTTGGGGGGTACTGGAAACATTGAAGTATTGTTAAAAATCAGATGTTAAAAATGTCTTGTTACTTGTAATTTTGAACGTGTACTATGAATAACAAAATAACATGAGTTTTTGGAACACCCCTTCAATGGACTGTACCACCAGCGGACGTTTCACGTCCTCGCAGTTTGAGAGTCAAAACATTCGGCAGCACCCACTGATAGGCAGGGTTGGTTCTGGTGCGCGGTGAATGTTACAGCTGCGAGCGGGGGGAGTCAAGGTGAAGGATCCCCGTGATTTGTGAGAAATGTACATGAAACTAATATGATTTCAACTTTAAAGAACTGAACTTACTAACACTCAAGACAGGTGACCGCCAATTCCCTTTCCCCCACGAGAGAAAAAAAAACGATAGCCCACATCAGAACTCCATCAAAGTCAACATACACAAGGGGTCTCAGTGAAAGAGGTGGACTGCTCTAATAATCTACACGTAGCGTACTTGATGACAGAAAATAAAGGACGAGGCTCACCATGTTTGGAATATTATAATTTTACTAAGTAAGAAGGCGCAAATGGATAGTGAGACTCCACAAACCAAGAAGGATAGCTGTGTCAAGCAAGCTGTCTAGCGAGGCAAATGGATAGCAAGCAAGCTGTCTAGCGAGGCAAATGGATAGCAGCAGAAAGGTAGGAAAATTGGATTTTTACATTTTGTCCGCCGTGACAAATATAGGAGTAAATATTATTTTGACTTTGTTAGAGGCCATGTCATGTAGCATCTAGCAGTATTTTCCATGACTATGCTAGCATCTGATAGCACTTTTCAATCTCAAGAAAAGCACACACATTACAAGCTAGCTCTATGTGGAATTTGGGAGTTGTAATTCTGATAATTTACAGCTTGATTCTGTATGTCAGGGTTCACTTTCCTGTTGACACGAAGTTCTTGGTTGTGTTTCCGTGGTCACTCACTACATAATGTTAGTTGCTAGTTTGCTTTTGGAAAGCCGCATATAGCTGTTTGTTTGAGGTTGGCTCGGGTTTTTTTTTGTTCAGCATTGAGTGAGTTGGTTGTGCGTCTGTGCTTGTTGTTGCCAACTGTAAATTGGAGACGTTTTTGTTGCAGCAACGCGTGTGTATGACAGAAACTTTGGCTACTAGGTGGTTGAATCGGAGCATCAGTTTTCTCCGGTGTCGTGCTCGCTCTGGATTGTTGAACCTGACGTTGTTGCCGAATGAGTTCACTGCGCGCAGGCCAGCACATAGGCAGTGTTACCAGTGACAGATGATTTCCACTCCAAACATGCTCAAACTCCGCTTGGTGGCATTACATCTAAACCAAGCCAGTCTAAACTATTTTCTACTTAGGCCTATTTCTATGGCCACAAATCTGAAAACCCTGTCCAATATCCACTTTTACTCGCAGATGTTCATCCAAAACAGTTCAATCATGGAAACACCTAGGCTACTGAGACGGGTGCTTTGATGTGATCTTCCCGCAAACGTGGTCACTTGATTCATATGAGCTCTAGCAGGCAGTTTGCAAATAGCATATTGTTGTTGTTGTTTTGCACATCACGTCACATTAAAGCTCTGTTGTTGTATTACATTTTGTACAGTATATTACCACTCCCAGGAAAAAGATATCTCGCCCTTTTTTTTGGGGGGGGGGGGGGACGTCATCATTTGGTCCGCAAAAAGTCCGACCCCCCCGAACCCCGGTGGATAATTCGAACACTGGCTCTCTCTCTCTCTCTCTCTCTCTCTCTCTCTCTCTCTCTCTCTCTCTCTCTCTCTCTCTCTCTTTCTCTCTCTCTCTCTCTCTCTCACATACACACACACACACACACACATACACACACACACACACACACACATTCTCTCTCTCCCTTTTTTCCGAAGCTCTCTTAAACTTCTTTATCTTCCTCTGTTCCTGTCTATTCCTCTCTCTCCCATCTTCTCATTCTCTCTCTCTCTCTCTCTCTCTCTCTCTCACACACACACACACACACACACACACACACACACACACATACACACACACATACACACACACACACACACACACACACACACACACACACACACACACACATATTCTCTCTCTCCCTTTTTCCGAAGCTCTCTTAAACTTCTTTATCTTCCTCTGTTCCTCTCTATTCCTCTCTCTTCCATCTTCTCATTCTCTCTCTCTCTCTCACACACACGCACACACAGAGGAAAATAATCACCTGCGGCATTAACGATGGAGAAAGGGGATAATGACAGCAAAGAAGACATCTGTCAGAGCTGAGGTGCCATTAGCTTTTTATTCCCTGGCTGGATAACACTCCACTCCACCACCGTCACCATCAGCATCAGCATCATCATCAACATCAGCATCTAAAAATAGCATCCCACCCGCCCCAAAATCAAAACCTGGTAAACAAATCAAACTCCCATTATGGTGGTGTGTTAACCCCCTCCCCCTGCTCACCTCCCTCTTGCACTCATCATCAGCAAGGGAGAAGAGAAAGAAAGGCACAGATGAAGTAAATGATGAAATGATAGAAAGTGTGTGTGTGTGTGTGTGTGTGTGTGTGTGTGTGTGTGTGTGTGTGTGTGTGTGTGTGTGTGTGTGTGTGTGTGTGTGTGTGTGTGTGTGTGTGTGTGTGTGTGTGTGTGTATGTGTGTGTGCGTGTGTGTGTGCGTGTGCTTCTGTGTGCCTCTTTTTGTGTGTGTGTTTGCGTGCGTGTGTGCGTTTGCGCGCCTGCATGCCTGTGTGCTTGTGTCTAAAATTCAGTTTTTCTGTGAGCAAAAAAATGAAGCAAAAAAGAGAGAATGTACAAAATAAATAAATAAATAAATTAGTAGAGATGAGTCAGACCACATGAAGGGGAAAAAATATGGCTGAAATCCAAACATCGAGCCAACAATCCGAGACAAGAAATAAAAGACGAGACCAGAGAGAGATGAGAAGAAGAGGAAGGGTGAAATGAAGCAGAAAGAGAGAGATCTCAGACACAGCTGTCAGATCTAAACAGTAGCTACAGCGGTATGGGAGGAAGAGGAAGAAATTATGGAAACAATAAAGGGAAGACAGTAGAATGTTACAGACTCCTCAGCAGGGGTGTGCAAAAAATCGTCATGACAATGTATCGCAATACGTATATTCACGATATACTGCATCGATTCATGACAATGTATCACAATACTTATTTTCACTATAGACTGCATGATCCATGACACTACAAAATCGATAATTTAAAGGTGCACTGTGTAATATTTGTAACTGTTTCTTTCCAGAATTCATGCTGCATATTCGCTACCTTTTTCATGAATACTTACCACTACCATCAAGTTGTATGTATTCATGATGAATGGGAAAATGGCACTTTCCATTAATGCAAAGGAAGGTCGTCTCCATGTCTGGCAATTTCCAAAATATACATTTTTAGCTGCAAAACTCGCTATAGTACTTTGGTCATACTCGTATATAGTTTATTGTTTAGTAAATATTAATGAAAAGATCAAATCTGGGAATAGGCAGCACATTTTAAATGGGCGTGTAGTTGCAATACCTACTCTGGCCACCATCCTACACAGTGCACCTTTAATAATAATAATAATAATAATGATATTAATAATAATAAAGTAAAAAAACACTATGTGGAATGTGACACTAGTTCGTTTTTCAGTAAAGAGTTAATCATATTTCAGTTAAATTGACTGCTACACAGCAACTAGCAAGTGCCCGTTAGCTGTATTTTTTAAACATTTACTGAGTAAATATCGCAATGAATCTCAACAATGCATTTATCGTGACACAGATCGAATCGTGAACCCCTTGCCAATACCCACCCCTACTCAAAAGTAGCTTCGCATCTATGGGCGGATACAGAGGACTGAAAGAAGAGGAGAGCAATTGTTGGGAAAAAAGAAGACCGTATGAAGTCGTATAGTCTTCAAAGTGCTCGTTAGGTTACAGGGAAGTGAAAAAGGCTGTTAGAAAGCAATTCATAGGGGAAAAAAACCCAAAAAGGCAGGAGAAAAAATTATACTAAAAGGAAAGAGTGGATAGAGTAAAAGATGGACGTATTGTAGGCAATTACTGGGGAAAAGTAATAAAAAAGGCATAAAGAAAGGCAAACATTCAGCTGAGGTTGAAAATTGTGCCCATCCCATGCAGTACAAAGGCTGACTGAAGGTATGAAGTGATGAGTCCGAACACTTAAAATCCTTTTTTTCTCAGATTTTTGAGTCTTAGACATTTAAAATCTTTTTTCTTTGTTTTTTTTTAAATTCCATGACATGATTACATTTCGACTAATGTCCTGCCATGGAATGAAAGAAAAGAAGATTTTAAAAGTCTACGACTCATCCCTTCAAAACAACAAAGACATTGAGAAAGCAAAAAAGTAGAACTATTATTCACAAGAGCGATTGAGGATATTTTAATAGAAGTACTTTTTTCCAGAAAGTCAAAGTCTATCTAGTGTTTCCGCAAACATGTCTGCTGGCTATCCACAGTGTGAGGATAAAAATAGTGTGACAAGATGCTGAAACGCCAACACCATGATCACACTCCAGCTCACACCGCCAGACGACATCACGCACACACACACACACACACACACACACACACACACACACACACACACACACACACACACACACACACACACACACACACACACACACACACACACACACACACAGTTTTCACAGCTCTGCTCCTGACGTCATAGACACACCGCCAGTTAAAGTTAGAATGTGTGTGTGTGTGTGTGTGTGTGTGTGTGTGTGTGTGTGTGTGTGTGTGTGTGTGTGTTTGTACAGCAGTGTGACTCATCGACCCAGGTAGAATGGGGGTGAGCATCTGATTTTAGCTCATCTATTTAAGTGCACGTGAGTGTCTGTGTGCGTTTGTGTGTGTGTGCATGTGTGTGTGTGCGTGTGTGTGCGTGCGTGTGTGTTTAAGTGTATGAGTCAGACAGATATTCTCTAGAGCCAATCTATCACCTCAACGAGAACAGTATGTGTGTGTGTGTGTGTGTGTGTGTGTGTGTGTGTGTGTGTGTGTGTGTGTGTGTGTGTGTGTGTGTGTGTGTGTGTGTGTGTGTGTGTGTGTGTGTGTGTGTGCGTGCGTGTGTGCATGCTTGTCTCAGAAAATACAGTCAAGTGGGAGCTTGAACAGAATCTCCTGAGTATTCCGGTGGTCTGTATCTGTATTAGTCTGTGTGTGAATGCGTGTGTGTGTGTGTGTGTGTGTGTGTGTGTGTGTGTGTGTGTGTGTGTGTGTGTGTGTGTGTGTGTGTGTGTGTGTGTGTGTGTGAATTTGTGTGTGTGTGTGTGTGTGTGAGAGAGAGAGAGAGAGAGAGAGAGAGAGAGAGAGAGAGAGAGAGAGAGAGAGAGGGAGTGCTTGCGTGTATGCATGTGTGTGTGTGCGTGACATGTAGTTGTACGTGTGTGTGAGTGTGTATATGTGGGTGTGCTTGCATATTTGTGTGTAGGTGTCCTTGTGTGTAGTTACTGTATGTGTGTGTGTGGGGGGGGAGGTATAAATGTGTGTGTATCTGTCTCTGTGCATGTGTGTGTGTGTGTGTGTGTGTGTGTGTGCGTGCGTGCACGTGTTGCATGCGTGCGTGTTCACTTCTGTGTCCGCGTTCTGCCCCTCACCTCAAAGGGCACGTAGTCGGGCGGCAATTTAGCCAGCATGTCCTCCGCCAGTCTGGCCACCACGGCCTCCCGCGTCTCCCCGCTCCCGCTGGAGGCGTCCTTGGGTTGGATGCTCAGGATGGTGTCCAGCACGTCCTTGGCCAGCTTGCTCTGGTAGGTGATGTCCGCGTTGGGGTGCAGCCCAAACACCTCCGGGGTGTCGTAGGTGGGTAGGCCCTGGGGGACGGGGAGTCAGTGGGAGGGAGGGAGGGAGGGAGGGAGAGTCAGACCGACAATGGGGACCAAGAAAAGAGGCGGATGATACATCGTAATGGCAGGAGTTCAGGCACTAAAGTTTATAAATAGAACACAGGTCCTTGCGCACAAAGAAAGAGACAGAGAAAGATGAGCAATCTAATAAAAAGCAAGAATGAAACATTCCGGCTCGTCTTGGGGCACAAAAGGCCTACTTGTTTCTTGACAGGAACTAAAATGAGCGTAAATATAAATCTGACGTATAATCTCAATGGAGCGCAGGTGCTATTTTTTTATGATATATTAAGCTTGGTGTGCTATTGCAAGTATTATCTTATCCAGGTATGTAGACTCCTACCTGTATGTAAGTAATGTTTCATCCATCTTAAGGGCTTCCGCACACCGGCTCCGACAAAGTGCTGAGCACTGCTCAGCTAAAATTCAATTCCATTGTTTTCAATAGAGCCACGCACACTGGCGCCGATGTCCGCGGACATTCACCGATGTCGGATAGCAATTAGAGACAAGTTCTATTTTGTCGGCGCCGCCCATTGACTATCAATGCAATGTTCGTGTGAAATTGGGTTTGGGGGTTCCGAATTCTGTCGGAAGCAAAAGTGCGCCGCAGTGCTGTCGGAGCCAGTGTGCGGCTGGCCTTAGGCTCCTACCTGTATGTGAGTAATGTCTTATCCAGCTATTTGGGCTCCTACCTCTATGTACAGTAACTCAGGCTTTGTAGGGGCACTGAGGCTCTCTCCCTCTCACCTGGATGTAGTGAAGGTAGTGCTCGACGCTGGAGCACCTGGGGATGCTGTAGTCCTTGTAGAAGTGGAACTCGGGGCTGAACATCTGCTCGCTGAACCACACCTTGGCGAAGGTGTTGAGCAGACGCTTGTCGTAGTCGTCCGTCACCCGCCCCCCATACTGGATCTCGCCGATCATGTAGCGCACCGTGCTCCAGGACACACCCTATAGAGGCGGAGGATGATTACTCATCATTCACGTACAGGTACATGTACACCGCACACACCCACACACAAACACACACACACACACACACACACACACACACACACACACACACACACACACACACACACACACACACACACACACACACACACACACACACACACACACACACACACACATTCACACACACATTCACACACACACACACACACACACACACACACACATTCACACACGCACATACACCACACGCACACACCCAACCCTGTGCGTACATGTGCACATGCACACACAAGCACGCACCCGCCCAACCATTAAGCCAAGTAGGTATTCCAAAAAGGTGGTTCAGTACCAGCTTAGGTTAACATGGACGCAGTAGTAAAATAAAACAATGGAAGAGAATGGAGTTCTCTTTTTCTCAACCCAATGATGCTTGCAGGTTGTCTATTAGCAGGTTCTGCAGGTTAATTTAGGCAGATGTATCATGTTCTTGGAAAACTCCCCAGGTGTGCTGACCCATGCCCATAGTGCACTAGCACACAATGCAGGCCGTTGTGAGATTGTGGCCCTGTCAGTGGCCCTCAATTTACCTCTTAGGGCCATGTCACCCAGGTGCATGAATCCACTGTTTAATCCCACTGTACAAATAAAACAAATGAAACAAAAACTTCCGCCTATGTGTGCTGAATGACATCTGTTTGTGACACTGCCCTGCCTTTACCTTATCCAGGTCCATGTTGTCCAGGTGTGTGAACCTACCTCTTTACCCATAATGCACCAATGACCCTAAGGACACACCACCTAACCCCATTGTGCAGTAGGGCACCACGTATGCCCACATTGAGGGCAGCTAACAGCTTTGCCTGGGCTGAGGAAAAATTCATCTAAAAGGGGCTACCCACCCAAAGACTCTAAGTTTGCGCAAAAAATGGAGGACCAGCGTCACCGGCGTCTCCATTTTTTGCTCAGACTTTGGAGTTTGTATATAATGTTAATCTTCTATAGAGCCACAGTAGAGTCTGTTCTCCGTTATGGGATTACCAGCTGGTTTGGCAATCTCAGAGTTAAACACAGGGAAGAAATCTCAAGACTTATTAAAACGGCAGGTAGGACTATGGGGGTAATGCCCCTCCTTAACCCGCAAGAGCTCTTTGAGCAGGCCACTATCAGTCAGGCGAATGCCATTGTAACGGATGGTGATCATGCACTAAACGGGGAATACATTTATTTGAACTCTGGGAGGAGGCTCAGAATCCCTTGGTGTATATTGTTTTAAAAATTCCTTTATACCTCATTCAATCAAGCTACTGAATACACAGGGAACAAAAGAGATTGAGTGGGACAAAATGGACCTCTGTAGCTAGTGTTGGTACTGTTGGTGGGGATGGAATCTAGGGTAATAGCTGGGAGGGGGACATGAATGTATCCTTGTTTTTACTATTTTTCATGTAAATTATGGAATGGATGTAACCTAGTTATTTATTATAGGGTGAAGGTGTGGTTGGTTGTAGGACTGTGTGTGTGTGTACTGAGCTGAGTGTGTGTGTGTGTGTGTGTGTGTGTGTGTGTGTGTGTGTGTGGGGGGGGGGTGGTATGTATGGACTGGATGGGTCAGGGGCAGGGTTAGGACATCCAGTGCTTCTGAACATGTGCTGTTTTACTCTTGCTTGTTTTTCGGTGTTGGTGTCATGTGTCCTATGTGTTTTATGGTGCTGCAACCTCCCTGTCTCCAAGACAAATTTCTCCTTCACGGAGACTAATAAAGAAAACCTAACCTAACCTAAAGTAATGGACTCAATTCTGCCCTCTCCCCCTGTGCCTGGGACAAGCTACCTGTTTGTCCCCCATCCCCTCGGTGCGGCCCCTCAGCGTACCTTCTTGAGGTCCATGTCGTCCAGGTGGTTCTGTACGAACTGGATGGTGGCGTTAAAGTCGGCCTGGTTGAACTCGTAGGGGATATTCCAGCCCAGCGGGCCGTACTTGCGGCGCTCCTGCACGGTGGAGTGGAGGAAGGCCACCCCGTACAGGAGGGGGCGCCACTGGGACATGTTGCTCACATCCAGCAGGTCCTGGCTGATGCCTGGCAGAAGAAATACATACATGGTACAGTACATGGATGAAACTCACCAGCATAGCATCGGTATGACTGAAGTATTGTGAGTTGATGCATGTGGAATGGATGGTTTGCAATAACGCACCGTTGTAAAATAACTGTACATGTACTGTACAGTCTACTGAGAAAAAAGAAAGGACGAAGAATCACACTTTACAGTAAAAGGACCTTTGAAGCTACAGATACATTTAGGCTGAGGTGCCTTGAGACACTGTGGTGTCTGGTTGATGAACTTCAAACACACAAACACAGACACAGACACACAGACACAGACA